>NW_028158585.1:0-238368 GCF_964263955.1 Coregonus lavaretus | reverse complement strand
AGTGTTTGTATGATGTTGGCCATGTGTTCTGTATTCTAAGTGTTTGTATGATGTTGGCCATGTGTTCTGTATTCTAAGTGTTTGTATTATGTTGGCCATGTGTTCTGTATTCTAAGTGTTTGTATGATGTTGGCCATGTGTTCTGTATTCTAAGTGTTTGTATGATGTTGGCCATGTGTTCTGTATTCTAAGTGTTTGTATGATGTTGGCCATGTGTTCTGTATTCTAAGTGTTTGTATGATGTTGGCCATGTGTTCTGTATTCTAAGTGTTTGTATGATGTTGGCCATGTGTTCTGTATTCTAAGTGTTTGTATGATGTTGGCCATGTGTTCTGTATTCTAAGTGTTTGTATTATGTTGTTCATGTGTTCTGTATTCTAAGTGTTTGTATGATGTTGGCCATGTGTTCTGTATTCTAAGTGTTTGTATGATGTTGGCCATGTGTTCTGTATTCTAAGTGTTTGTATGATGTTGGCCATGTGTTCTGTATTCTAAGTGTTTGTATGATGTTGGCCATGTGTTCTGTATTCTAAGTGTTTGTATTATGTTGGCCATGTGTTCTGTATTCTAAGTGTTTGTATGATGTTGGCCATGTGTTCTGTATTCTAAGTGTTTGTATGATGTTGGCCATGTGTTCTGTATTCTAAGTGTTTGTATGATGTTGGCCATGTGTTCTGTATTCTAAGTGTTTGTATGATGTTGGCCATGTGTTCTGTATTCTAAGTGTTTGTATGATGTTGGCCATGTGTTCTGTATTCTAAGTGTTTGTATGATGTTGGCCATGTGTTCTGTATTCTAAGTGTTTGTATTATGTTGTTCATGTGTTCTGTATTCTAAGTGTTTGTATGATGTTGGCCATGTGTTCTGTATTCTAAGTGTTTGTATGATGTTGGCCATGTGTTCTGTATTCTAAGTGTTTGTATGATGTTGGCCATGTGTTCTGTATTCTAAGTGTTTGTATGATGTTGGCCATGTGTTCTGTATTCTAAGTGTTTGTATTATGTTGGCCATGTGTTCTGTATTCTAAGTGTTTGTATGATGTTGGCCATGTGTTCTGTATTCTAAGTGTTTGTATGATGTTGGCCATGTGTTCTGTATTCTAAGTGTTTGTATTATGTTGGCCATGTGTTCTGTATTCTAAGTGTTTGTATGATGTTGGCCATGTGTTCTGTATTCTAAGTGTTTGTATTATGTTGTTCATGTGTTCTGTATTCTAAGTGTTTTCTCCTGCTATTTTGTTTGCGATGTTTGATTATGTAAATTCTGCATTTATTCAGTTTTTGAACAAGAATTATTAAAGTCAAAGTCGCTTTTAGATAATAGTAGCCTATATGCCTAATAGATATGAATATTGAAGCAGCTCAGATGGCTTAATACTAGGTGCAGTGCATTCGGAAAGTATTCAGACCCCTTGACTTTTTCCACATTTTATTACGTTACAGCTTTATTCTAAAATGTATTAAATAGTTTTCCCCCCTCATCAATCTATACACAATATCCCATAATGACAAAGCAAAAACCGTGTATTTGTATTTTTTTCCAATTTATAAAAAAAAAAAATACTGAAATAACAATTTACATAAGTATTCAGACCCTTTACTCAGTACTTGTTGAAGCACCTTTGGCAGCGATTACAGCCTTGAGTCTTTTTGGGTATGACGCTACAAGCTTGGCACACCTCTATTTGGGGAGTTTCTCCCATTCTTCTCTGCAGATCCTCTCAAGCTCTGTCAGGTTGGATGGGGAGCGTCGCTGCACAGCTATTTTCAGTTCTCTCCAGAGATGTTCGATCGGGTTCAAGTCCGGGATCTGGCTGGGCCACTAAAGGACATTCAGAGACTTGTCCTGAAGCCACTCCTGCGTTGTCTTGGCTGTGTGCTTAGGGTCGTTGTCCTGTTGGAAGGTGAACCGTCGCCCCAGTCTGAGGTCCTGAGCGCTCTGGAGCAGGTTTTCATCAAGGATCTCTCTGTAATTTGCTCCGTTCATCTTTCCCTCAATCCTAACTAGTCTCCCAGTCCCTGCCGCTGAAAAACAGTCCCACAGCATGATGCTGCCACCACCATGCTTCACCGTAGGGATGGTATTGGCCAGGTGATGAGCGGTGCCTGCTTTCTTCCAGGCGTGACATTTGGCATTCAGGGCAAAGAGTTAAATCTTGGTTTTATCAGGCCAGAGAATCTTGTTTCTCACGGTCTGAGAGTCCTCCGTTTGGCCACTCTACCATAAAGCTGCTATTTGATCCATTTTAGAATAAGGCTGTAACGTGACAAAATGTGGAAAAAATCAAGGGGTCTGAATACTTTCCGAAAGCACTGTGTATATATATGTGATGGGATGTATAGACATTATGGACAGTATATGGATATAATATATGGTATATCTGTAGAATACGTGGATAGAATAGTATATGTACAGCAATAGTTAAATGATGGCCTTGACTATAATACAGTACATACATATGAAATGGGTAAAACAGGATGTAAACATTAAAGTGACTAGTGTTCCATTATTAAAGTGGCCAGTGATTCCATGTCTATGTATATGGGGCAGCTGCCTCTAAGGTGCAGGAATGAGTAACCAGGTGGTAGCCGGCTAGTGCCAGTGACTAAGTTCAGGGCAGGGTTCTGGGTGGAGGCCGGCTAGTGATGGCTATTTAACAGTCTGATGGCCTTGAGATAGAAGCTGTTTTTCAGTCTCTTGGTCCCAGCTGATTCACCTGTACTGACCTCTCCTTCTGGATGGTAGCGGGGTGAACAGGCAGTGGCTCGGGTGGCTGACGTCCTTAATGATCTTCTTGGCCTTCCTGTGACATCTGGTGCTGTATATGTCCTGGAGGGCAGGCAATGTACCCCCGGCGATGAGTTGGGCAGACTGTGATGTGGAAAATTGTCACTATACATTATTAAAAATCAAAGTTCTTACAGAGTTTTTGTAGAATCTAGAGACTTTATTACAATGGACAAAGCCGGGGTGATTTGCAAAGCATCCTCCCTTCTCTCTCTCTGCTCCTCCTCGATAGTCTCATTCCCACACATCCTAGCTTAAAAGCCCCTCCCTCTTGCGTTCTCCTACCATTGTCTTCAGTTTCCCGCTCTCTACCGCTCCACCCACTCCCTTCGTCTCTCTACCGCTCCACCCACTCCCTTCGTCTCTCTACCGCTCCACCCACTCCCTTCGTCTCTCTACCGCTCCGCCCACTCCCTTAGTCTCTCTACCGCTCCGCCCACTCCCTTAGTCTCTCTACCGCTCCACCCACTCCCTTCGTCTCTCTACCGCTCCACCCACTCCCTTCGTCTCTCTACTGCTCCACCCACTCCCTTCGTCTCTCTACCGCTCCACCCACTCCTTTCGTCTCTCTACCGCTCCACCCACTCCCTTCGTCTCTCTACCGCTCCACCCACTCCCTTAGTCTCTCTACCGCTCCACCCACTCCCTTCGTCTCTCTACCGCTCCACCCACTCCCTTCGTCTCTCTACCGCTCCGCCCACTCCCTTCGTCTCTCTACCGCTCCACCCACTCCCTTCGTCTCTCTACCGCTCCACCCACTCCCTTCGTCTCTCTACCGCTCCACCCACTCCCTTCGTCTCTCTACCGCTCCACCCACTCCTTTCGTCTCTCTACCGCTCCACCCACTCCCTTCGTCTCTCTACCGCTCCGCCCACTCCCTTCGTCTCTCTACCGCTCCACCCACTCCCTTAGTCTCTCTACCGCTCCGCCCACTCCCTTCGTCTATGATAGTGGCTTAATTTAACTGTCATTCAGTTTAGAAACAATATTATTACAATCAATCACACCCTTATCTAGCAAAAACACTCATGTTTAGTTTAAACTCCGTTCAACCCCGGCTCCCCCGGGCTTGACCTGAAGACTGATTGTTGGACATGACAGGTCCATACTTAATCTTTCAAACATACACAAACCCCACCCCATCATGCTGTAATCAGTCAAGAAGACGCCCAAGGAGAGACAAAGTTTTAGCCTGAACTCTGTTCAACCCTGGCTCGCTCCAGGGATATGCCCAAGGAGAGCCACTGGGTCATAGTCTGGTTCGCTCCAGGGATATGCCCAAGGAGAGCCACTGGGTCATAGTCTGGTTCGCTCCAGGGATCTACCCAAGGAGAGCCACAGGGTCATAGTCTGGTTCGCTCCAGGGATATGCCTAAGGAGAGCCACAGGGTCATAGTCTGGTTCACTCCAGGGATATGCCCAAGGAGAGCCACAGGGTCATAGTCTGGTTCCAGTCATAGGTAACATAAGACAACTGTAGAATTTGACCCAATGACAGGGCAGATGCCCATTTTACACACACACAAACCTAGTGAGAGGAATTAACTAAGTTCTTGCCTAGCAACAGCAATGTACCAATGTTTAATTATGACTCCTTGTTTGTCATGTGTGTAATTAACTTTGTTTATCTAATCGTTTACAGAAAAATCACCAACAACCGCACCACCCTCAGGAGAGCCCTACGGTTGCAGACAGTGCAGTTGCCGTACCAGGCGATGAAACAGCCCGACAGGATGCTCTCAATGGTCCATCTGTAAAAGTTTGTGAGGTTCTTAGGGGCCAAGCTCCCTCTGCTGTCTCCTGAAGTCCACGATCAGCTCCTTCGTATGCTTAAAGTACTTTGCTTCCTGCTTAAAGTACTTTGCTGAATCATAAATCAACGTTACAGCATTGTTGCGTTAGGTATTTGTTTAATTTAAATGTTTACCAATAGATGGCCCACCAGGAAGACACTACAGAAAAACACTGAGCTAACAGGGACATCAACTCTTCAAGACACTACAGTAAAAACACTGAGCTAACAGGATCATCAACTCTTCAAGACACTACAGTAAAAACACTGAGCTAACAGGATCATCAACTCTTCAAGACACTACAGTAAAAACACTGAGCTAACAGGATCCTCAACTCTTCAAGACACTACAGTAAAAACACTGAGCTAACAGGATCATCAACTCTTCAAGACACTACAGTAAAAACACTGAGCTAACAGGATCATCAACTCTTCAAGACACTACAGTAAAAACACTGAGCTAACAGGATCATCAACTCTTCAAGACACTACAGTAAAAACACTGAGCTAACAGGATCATCAACTCTTCAAGACACTCATACATATGCCTTGTGTCTCAGTCAGTAGAGCACGGTGCTTGTTGTGTCTCAGTCAGTAGAGCACGGTGCTTGTTGTGTCTCAGTCAGTAGAGCACGGTGCTTGTTGTGTCTCAGTCAGTAGAGCACGGTGCTTGTTGTGTCTCAGTCAGTAGAGCACGGTGCTTGTTGTGTCTCAGTCAGTAGAGCACGGTGCTTGTTGTGTCTCAGTCAGTAGAGCACGGTGCTTGTTGTGTCTCAGTCAGTAGAGCACGGTGCTTGTTGTGTCTCAGTCAGTAGAGCACGGTGCTTGTTGTGTCTCAGTCAGTAGAGCACGGTGCTTGTTGTGTCTCAGTCAGTAGAGCACGGTGCTTGTTGTGTCTCAGACAGTAGAGCACGGTGCTTGTTGTGTCTCAGTCAGTAGAGCACGGTGCTTGTTGTGTCTCAGTCAGTAGAGCACGGTGCTTGTTGTGTCTCAGTCAGTAGAGCACGGTGCTTGTTGTGTCTCAGTCAGTAGAGCACGGTGCTTGTTGTGTCTCAGTCAGTAGAGCACGGTGCTTGTTGTGTCTCAGTCAGTAGAGCACGGTGCTTGTTGTGTCTCAGTCAGTAGAGCACGGTGCTTGTTGTGTCTCAGTCAGTAGAGCACGGTGCTTGTTGTGTCTCAGTCAGTAGAGCACGGTGCTTGTTTTGTCTCAGTCAGTAGAGCACGGTGCTTGTTGTGTCTCAGTCAGTAGAGCACGGTGCTTGTTGTGTCTCAGTCAGTAGAGCACGGTGCTTGTTGTGTCTCAGTCAGTAGAGCACGGTGCTTGTTGTGTCTCAGTCAGTAGAGCACGGTGCTTGTTGTGTCTCAGTCAGTAGAGCACGGTGCTTGTTGTGTCTCAGTCAGTAGAGCACGGTGCTTGTTGTGTCTCAGTCAGTAGAGCACGGTGCTTGTTGTGTCTCAGTCAGTAGAGCACGGTGCTTGTTGTGTCTCAGTCAGTAGAGCACGGTGCTTGTTGTGTCTCAGTCAGTAGAGCACGGTGCTTGTTGTGTCTCAGTCAGTAGAGCACGGTGCTTGTTGTGTCTCAGTCAGTAGAGCACGGTGCTTGTTGTGTCTCAGTCAGTAGAGCACGGTGCTTGTTGTGTCTCAGTCAGTAGAGCACGGTGCTTGTTGTGTCTCAGTCAGTAGAGCACGGTGCTTGTTGTGTCTCAGTCAGTAGAGCACGGTGCTTGTTGTGTCTCAGTCAGTAGAGCACGGTGCTTGTTGTGTCTCAGTCAGTAGAGCACGGTGCTTGTTGTGTCTCAGTCAGTAGAGCACAGTAAAACCCTTGTTGGCAAATCACAGAGGTCAGACGTTTCTTGTAGTTGGCCACCAGGTTTGCACACATCTCAGGAGGGATTTTGTCCCACTCCTCTTTGCAGATCTTCTCCAAGTCATTAAGGTTTCGAGGCTGACGTTTGGCAACTCGAACCTTCAGCTCCCTCCACAGATTTTCTATGGGATTAAGGTCTGGAGACTGGCCACTCCAAGACCTTAATGTGCTTCTTCTTGAGCCACTCCTTTGTTGCCTTGGCCGTGTGTTTTGAATCATTCAGATGTTCATTGGCAAACTTCAGACGGTCATGTATATGTGCTTTCTTGAGCAGGTGGACCTTGCAGGCGCAGCAGGATTTCAGTCCTTCAAGGCGTAGTGTGTTACCAATTGTTTTCTTGGTGACTATGGTCCCAGCTGCTTTGAGATCATTGACAAGATCCTCCCGTGTTGTTCTGGGCTGATTCCTAACCGTTCTCATGATCATTGCAACTCCACGAGGTGAGATCTTGCATGGAGCCCCAGGCCGAGGGAGATTGACAGTTATTTTGTGTTTCTTCCATTTGCGAATAATCGCACCAACTGTTGTCACCTTCTCACCAAACTGCTTGGCGATGGTCTTGTAGCCCATTCCATCCTTGTGTATGTCTACAATCTTGTCCCTGACATCCTTGGAGAGCTCTTTGGTCTTGGCCATGTTGGAGAGTTTGGAATCTGATTGATTGATTGCTTCTGTGGACAGGTGTCTTTTATACAGGTAACAAACTGACATTAGGAGCACTCCCTTTAAGAGTGTGCTCCTAATCTCAGCTCGTTAACCTGTATAAAAGACACCTGGGAGCCAGAAATCTTTCTGATTGAGAGGGGGTCAAATACTTATTTCCCTCATTAAAATGCAAATCAATTTATAACATTTTTGACATGCGTTTTTCTGGATTTTGTTGTTGTTATTCTGTCTCTCACTGTTCAAATAAACCTACCATTAAAATTATAGACTGATCATTTCTTTGTCAGTGGGCAAACGTACAAAATCAGAAGGGGATCAAATACTTTTTTCCCTCACTGTAAATAAAGAAATGTGACCTTTAGAAACATCAGCAACTGGTTTAAATGTTATTTACATAGGCTCCCAAACGGCACCCAACTCCCTATATAGTGCACTTCTGTTGACCAGAGGCCAAGTATAGGGTAGTGCACTATATAGGGAATAGGGTATCCTCTGGGACGCTGCAGTATCCTTCCACCACCATCCCTCCAATATGCCCTCTGCACCGGTACATGGGGGCCTAGCTAGTCTAACCTAATTACATTTTTACATTTTAGTCATTTAGCAGACGCTCTTATCCAGAACGACTTACAGTTAGTGAGTGCATACATTTTCATACTGGCCCGCCGTGGGAAACGAACCCACAACCCTGGCGTTGCAACTGAGCTACAGGGGGGGCCAGTACTAATGAACAATGTAGTAGTGAGGGGTGTCACATGACAGCACAGATGCTATTTTAGTTTCCTTGTTTAATTGCTGATGTAACTAGAGGTATTCAGCAGCCAATGACGTGACAAGTATTAATTAGATAGTTGTCTGCGAGGCTGTGTGGGTTTCTGTTGAAACAACCTCCCTGACTGTGAGCTGAGTTGTGTGTGTAATAATAATAATAATAATAATAATAATAATAATAATATATTTGTCACAAGTGTGTTTTATACGTGTGTTAATTGTGTAATTTTTCCATAGCCCAACTCTCCCTGAGACACCCTTGGAGGGTGGGGTGACAGCCAGGGTCAAGTACCTTGCTCAAGGGCAGATAGACAGATCTTCACCTTGTCAGGGATTGGAACTAGCGACATTTCGGTCACTGTCCCAACGCTCTAACCGCTAGGCTACCTGTGTGTGTGTGTGTGTGTGTGTGTGTGTGTGTGTGTGTGTGTGTGTGTGTGTGTGTGTGTGTGTGTGTGTGTGTGTGTGTGTGTGTGTGTGTCAAATTAACGTTTATTGGTCGTGTACACTGATTTGCAGTTGTGATCACAGGTGCAGCGAAATGCTTGTGTTTCTAGCTCCAACAGTAATCTAGCGCCACATAATCAAAAAATCAAAAAATTAATTAAGAAATATCAGAACGAGCCATATCAGAACAAGCCCAAGTCCAGAATACAGAGCCGGAATGTCAGAGTCCGGAATAATGTTTGCAAAAAAACAAAACAGACGTATTTACATAAGTATTCAGACCCTTTGCTATGAGACTCGAAATGTAGCTCAGGTGCATCCTGTTTCCATTGATCATCCTTGAGATGTTTCTATAACTTGATTGGAGTCTACCTGTGGTAAATTCAATTGATTGGACATGATTTGGAAAGGCACACACCTGTCTATATAAAGGTCCCACAGTTGACAGTGCATGTCAGAGCAAAAACCAAGCCATGAGGTCGAAGGAATTGTCAGTAGAGCTCCGAGACAGCATTGTGTCGAGGCACAGATCTGGGGAAGGGTACCAAAAACTTTCTGCAGCATTGAAGGTCCCCAAGAACACAGTGGCCTCTATCATTCTTAAATGGAAGAAGTTTGGAACCACCAAGACTCTTCCTAGAGCTGGCTGCCCGGCCAAACTGAGCAATCGGGGGAGAAGGGCCTTGGTCAGGGAGGTGACCAAGAACCCGATGATCACTCTGACAGAGCTCTAGAGTTCCTCTGTGGAGATAGTCCTGTGTAGCTCAGTTGGTAGAGCATGGTGTTTGCAACACCAGGGTTGTGGGTTCGATTCCCACAGGGGGCCAGTATGAAAATGTATGAACTCACTAACTGTAAGTCGCTCTGGATAAGAGCGACTGCTAAATGACTAAAATGTAAATGTTATGGGAGAGCCTTCCAGAAGGACAACCATCTCTGCAGCACTCCACCAATCAGGCCCTTATGGTAGGGTGGCCAGACGGAAGCCACTCCTCAGTAAAAGGCACATGACAGCCCGCTTGGAGTTTGCCAAAAGGCACCTAAATGACTCTCAGAAAATGAGAAACAAGATTCTCTGGTCTGATGAAACCAAGATTGAACTCTTTGTCCTGAATGCCAAGCGTCACATCTGGAGGAAACCTGGCACCATCCCTACGGTGAAGCATGGTGATGGCAGCATCATGCTGTGGGGATGTTTTTCAGCAGCAGGGACTGGGAGACTAGTCAGGATCGAGGGAAAGATGAACGGAGCAAAGTACAGAGAGATCTTTGATGAAAACCTGCTCCAGAGCGCTCAGGTCCTCAGACTGGGGCGACGGTTCACCTTCCAACAGGACAACGACCCTAAGCACACAGCAAAGACAACGCAGGAGTGGCTTCAGGACAAGTCTCTGAATGTCCTTGAGTGGCCCAGCCAGAGCCCAGACTTGAACCCGATCAAACATCTCTGGAGAGATCTGAAAATAGCTGTGCAGCAACGCTGCCAAAGGTGCTTCAACAAAGTACTGAGTAAAGGGTCTGAATACTTATGTAAATGTTATATTTCAGTTTTTTATTTTTTATAAATTAACAAAACATTCTATGGGGTATTGTCTGTAGGTTGATGAGTGAAAAAACAATTTAATCAATTTTAGAATAAGGCTGTAACGTAACAAAATGTGGAAAAAGTCAAGGGGTCTGAATACTTTCCGAAGGCACTGTATATATATATATTCTCTGGAATCCGACATTGCTTGTCCTAATATTTCTATATTTCTTAATTATATTATTTTATTTTTAGATTTGTGTGTATTGTTGTGTATTGTTAGATACTACTGCACTGTTGGAGCCATGAACACAAGCATTTCACTACACCCGCTATAACATCTGCTAAATATGTGTACGCGACCAATAACATTTGATTTTACATGTTTTCATTTCAGTCTCCTCCATCTCCTCTAACTGAAGTTAATTGTAAGGATTTTTTTATTAATAGTGTAAAATTAACAGCTGTACAGAAATACTCATGTGAAGGCCAAATTAGAGAGGAGGAACTTCTTAATGCAATTAAAGCCTTTAAGTCTGGGAAACCTCCAGGGCTGGATGGCATACCAGCTGAAGTATATCAAACCTTTTTCCATGTACTCAGAGGTAAAAATTATGGACTATTAGATACTCCGCAAGAAGGTCTGATTTCATTATTACTGAAACAGGACACAAGTGGTAAATATAAAGATCCAGTCCATTCAAAAAATTGGAGGCCTCTTACACTTCAGTGTTGTGATGCAAAAATTATAGTAAAATGCATAACGCATAGAATTTAAAAAGGTATTGTCGGATATTATTCATTCTAATCAGACAGGTTTTTTACATGGACGATACATTGGAGATAATATAAGACAAGTACTGGAAACAATAGAACACTTTGAAAAATCTGGGAAACCAGGCCTGCTATTCATAGCAGACTTTCGAAAAGGCATTTGATAAAGTACGACTGGAATTTATATATAAATGCCTGGAATATTTCAATTTTGGAGAATCTCTTATAAAATGGGTTAAAGTTATGTATAGTAACCCTAGGTGTAAAATAGTAAATAATGGCTATTTCTCAGAAAGTTTTAAACTGTCAAGAGGAGTGAAACAAGGTTGTCCACTATCAGCATATCTATTTTTATTGGTCATCGAGATGTTAGCTATTAAATTCAGATCCAACAATAATATCAAGAAGCTAGAACTCCGGGGCTTAATCACAGCAGTACCAGTCATGACTACAGTCTAACCACAGCAGTATCAGTAATGACTACAGTCTAACCACAGCAGTATCAGTAATGACTACAGTCTAACCACAGCAGTACCAGTCATGACTACAGTCTAACCACAGCAGTACCAGTCATGACTACAGTCTAACCACAGCAGTACCAGTCATGACTACAGTCTAACCACAGAAGTACCAGTCATGACTACAGTCTAACCACAGCAGTACCAGTCATGACTACAGTCTAACCACAGCAGTATCAGTCATGACTACAGTCTAACCACAGCAGTACCAGTCATGACTACAGTCTAACCACAGCAGTACCAGTCATGACTACAGTCTAACCACAGCAGTACAAGTCATGACTACAGTCTAACCACAGCAGTACCAGTCATGACTACAGTCTAACCACAGCAGTACCAGTCATGACTACAGTCTCACCACAGCAGTACCAGTCATGACTACAGTCTAACCACAGCAGTATCAGTAATGACTACAGTCTAACTACAGCAGTACCAGTCATGACTACAGTCTAACCACAGCAGTATCAGTAATGACTACAGTCTAACTACAGTAGTACCAGTAATGACTACAGTCTAACTACAGCAGTACCAGTCATGACTACAGTCTAACCACAGCAGTATCAGTAATGACTACAGTCTAACCACAGCAGTACCAGTAATGACTACAGTCTAACCACAGCAGTATCAGTCATGACTACAGTCTAACCACAGCAGTACAAGTCATGACTACAATCTAACCACAGCAGTACCAGTAATGACTACAGTCTAACCACAACAGTACCAGTAATGACTACAGTCTAACCACAGCAGTACCAGTCATGACTAGTCTAACCACAGCAGTACCAGTAATGACTACAGTTCAACCACAGCAGTACCAGTCATGACTACAGTCTAACCACAGCAGTATCAGTCATGACTACAGTCTAACCACAGCAGTATCAGTAATGACTACAGTCTAACTACAGCAGTACCAGTCATGACTACAGTCTAACCACAGCAGTATCAGTAATGACTACAGTCTAACTACAGTAGTACCAGTAATGACTACAGTCTAACCACAGCAGTACCAGTAATGACTACAGTCTAACCACAGCAGTATCAGTCATGACTACAGTCTAACCACAGCAGTACAAGTCATGACTACAATTTAACCACAGCAGTACCAGTAATGACTACAGTTCAACCACAGCAGTACCAGTCATTACTACAGTCTAACCACAGCAGTATCAGTAATGACTACAGTCTAACCACAGCAGTACCAGTCATGACTACAGTCTAACCACAGCAGTACCAGTCATGACTACAGTCTAACCACAGAAGTACCAGTCATGACTACAGTCTAACCACAGCAGTACCAGTCATGACTAGTCTAACCACAGCAGTACCAGTAATGACTACAGTTCAACCACAGCAGTACCAGTCATTACTACAGTCTAACCACAGCAGTATCAGTAATGACTACAGTCTAACCACAGCAGTACCAGTCATGACTACAGTCTAACCACAGCAGTACCAGTCATGACTACAGTCTAACCACAGAAGTACCAGTCATGACTACAGTCTAACCACAGCAGTACCAGTCATGACTACAGTCTAACCACAGCAGTATCAGTCATGACTACAGTCTAACCACAGCAGTACCAGTCATGACTACAGTCTAACCACAGAAGTACCAGTCATGACTACAGTCTAACCACAGCAGTATCAGTAATGACTACAGTCTAACCACAGCAGTATCAGTAATGGCTACAGTCTAACCACAGCAGTACCAGTCATGACTACAGTCTAACCACAGCAGTCCCAGTCATGACTACAGTCTAACAACAGCAGTCCCAGTCATGACTACAGTCTAACAACAGCAGTCCCAGTCATGACTACAGTCTAACCACAGCAGTACCAGTCATGACTACAGTCTAACCACAGCAGTACCAGTCATGACTACAGTCTAACCACAGCAGTACCAGTCATGACTACAGTCTAACCACAGCAGTATCAGTAATGACTACAGTCTAACCACAGCAGTACCAGTCATGACTACAGTCTAACCACTGCAGTACCAGTCATGACTACAGTCTAACCACAGCAGTACCAGTCATGACTACAGTCTAACCACAGCAGTACCCGTCATGACTACAGTCTAACCACACCAGTACCAGCAATGACTACAGTCTAACCACAGCAGTACCAGTCATGACTACAGTCTAACCACAGCAGTACCAGTCATGACTACAGTCTAACCACAGCAGTACCAGTCATGACTACAGTCTAACCACAGCAGTACCAGTCATGACCACAGTCTAACCACAGCAGTACCAGTCATGACAACAGTCTAACCAAAGTAGTACCAGTCATGACTACAGTCTAACCACAGCAGTATCAGTCATGACAACAGTCTAACCAAAGTAGTACCAGTCATGACTACAGTCTAACCACAGCAGTACCAGTCATGACTACAGTCTAACCACAGCAGTACCAGTCATGACTACAGTCTAACCACAGCAGTACCAGTCATGACTACAGTCTAACCCCAGCAGTACCAGTCATGACTACAGTCTAACCACAGTAGTACCAGTCATGACTACAGTCTAACCACAGCAGTACCAGTCATGACTACAGTCTAACCACAGCAGTATCAGTAATGACTACAGTCTAACCACAGTAGTACCAGTAATGACTACAGTCTAACTGCAGCAGTACCAGTAATGACTACAGTCTAACTGCAGCAGTATCAGTCATGACTACAGTCTAACCACAGCAGTACCAGTCATGACTACAATATAACCACAGCAGTACCAGTAATGACTACAGTCTAACCACAGCAGTACCAGTAATGACTACAGTCTAACCACAGCAGTACCAGTAATGACTACAGTCCAACCACAGCAGTACCAGTAATGACTACAGTCTAACCACAGCAGTACCAGTCATGACTACAGTCTAACCACAGCAGTACCAGTCATGACTACAGTCTAACCACAGCAGTGCCAGTAATGACTACAGTCTAACCACAGCAGTATCATTCATGACTACAGTCTAACCACAGCAGTACCAGTCATGACTACAGTCTAACCACAACAGTACCAGTCATGACTAGTCTAACCACAGCAGTATCAGTAATGACTACAGTCTAACCACAGCAGTATCAGTAATGGCTACAGTCTAACCACAGCAGTACCAGTCATGACTACAGTCTAACCACAGCAGTCCCAGTCATGACTACAGTCTAACCACAGCAGTCCCAGTCATGACTACAGTCTAACAACAGCAGTCCCAGTCATGACTACAGTCTAACCACAGCAGTACCAGTCATGACTACAGTCTAACCACAGCAGTACCAGTCATGACTACAGTCTAACCACAGCAGTACCAGTCATGACTACAGTCTAACCACAGCAGTATCAGTAATGACTACAGTCTAACCACAGCAGTACCAGTCATGACTACAGTCTAACCACTGCAGTACCAGTCATGACTACAGTCTAACCACAGCAGTACCAGTCATGACTACAGTCTAACCACAGCAGTACCCGTCATGACTACAGTCTAACCACACCAGTACCAGCAATGACTACAGTCTAACCACAGCAGTACCAGTCATGACTACAGTCTAACCACAGCAGTACCAGTCATGACTACAGTCTAACCACAGCAGTACCAGTCATGACTACAGTCTAACCACAGCAGTACCAGTCATGACCACAGTCTAACCACAGCAGTACCAGTCATGACAACAGTCTAACCAAAGTAGTACCAGTCATGACTACAGTCTAACCACAGCAGTATCAGTCATGACAACAGTCTAACCAAAGTAGTACCAGTCATGACTACAGTCTAACCACAGCAGTACCAGTCATGACTACATTCTAACCACAGCAGTACCAGTCATGACTACAGTCTAACCACAGCAGTACCAGTCATGACTACAGTCTAACCCCAGCAGTACCAGTCATGACTACAGTCTAACCACAGTAGTACCAGTCATGACTACAGTCTAACCACAGCAGTACCAGTCATGACTACAGTCTAACCACAGCAGTATCAGTAATGACTACAGTCTAACCACAGTAGTACCAGTAATGACTACAGTCTAACTGCAGCAGTACCAGTAATGACTACAGTCTAACTGCAGCAGTATCAGTCATGACTACAGTCTAACCACAGCAGTACCAGTCATGACTACAATATAACCACAGCAGTACCAGTAATGACTACAGTCTAACCACAGCAGTACCAGTAATGACTACAGTCTAACCACAGCAGTACCAGTAATGACTACAGTCCAACCACAGCAGTACCAGTAATGACTACAGTCTAACCACAGCAGTACCAGTCATGACTACAGTCTAACCACAGCAGTACCAGTCATGACTACAGTCTAACCACAGCAGTGCCAGTAATGACTACAGTCTAACCACAGCAGTATCATTCATGACTACAGTCTAACCACAGCAGTACCAGTCATGACTACAGTCTAACCACAACAGTACCAGTCATGACTAGTCTAACCACAGCAGTATCAGTAATGACTACAGTCTAACCACAGCAGTATCAGTAATGGCTACAGTCTAACCACAGCAGTACCAGTCATGACTACAGTCTAACCACAGCAGTACCAGTCATGACTACAGTCTAACCACAGCAGTACCAGTCATGACTACAGTCTAACCACAGCAGTACCAGTCATGACTACAGTCTAACCCCAGCAGTACCAGTCATGACTACAGTCTAACCACAGCAGTATCAGTAATGACTACAGTCTAACCACAGCAGTATCAGTAATGACTACAGTCTAACCACAGCAGTACCAGTCATGACTACAGTCTAACCACAGCAGTACCAGTCATGACTACAGTCTAACCACAGCAGTACCAGTCAAGACTACAGTCTAACCACAGCAGTACCAGTCATGACCACAGTCTAACCACAGCAGTACCAGTCATGACTACAGTCTAACCACAGCAGTACCAGTCATGACTACAGTCTAACCACAGCAGTACCAGTCATGACTAAAGTCTAACCACAGCAGTACCAGTAATGACTACAGTCTAACCACAGCAGTACCAGTCATGACTACAGTCTAACCACAGCAGTACCAGTCATGACTACAGTCTAACCACAGCAGAAACAGTCATGACTACAGTCTAACCAAAGCAGTATCAGTCATGACTACAGTCTAACCACAGCAATACCAGGAATGACTACAGTCTAACCACAGCAGTACCAGTAATGACTACAGTCTAACCACAGCAGTACCAGTCATGACTACAGTCTAACCACAGCAGTATCAGTAATGACTACAGTCTAACCACAGCAGTATCAGTAATGACTACAGTCTAACCACAGCAGTATCGGTAATGACTACAGTCTAACCACACCAGTACCAGCAATGACTACAGTCTAACCACAGCAGTACCAGTCATGACTACAGTCTAACCACAGCAGTACCAGTCATGACAACAGTCTAACCACAGCAGTACCAGTCATGACTACAGTCTAACCACAGCAGTACCAGTCATGACCACAGTCTAACCACAGCAGTACCAGTCATGACTACAGTCTAACCACAGCAGTACCAGTCATGACTATAGTCTAACCACAGCAGTACCAGTCATGACAACAGTCTAACAAAAGCAGTACCAGTCATGACTACAGTCTAACCACAGCAGTATCAGTAATGACTATAGTCTAACCACAGCAGTACCAGTCATGACTACAGTCTAACCACAGCAGTACCAGTCATGACTACAGTCTAACCACACCAGTACCAGCAATGACTACAGTCTAACCACAGCAGTACCAGTCATGACTACAGTCTAACCACAGCAGTACCAGTCATGACTACAGTCTAACTGCAGCAGTATCAGTCATGACTACAGTCTAACCACAGCAGTACCAGTCATGACTACAATATAACCACAGCAGTACCAGTAATGACTACAGTCTAACCACAGCAGTACCAGTAATGACTACAGTCTAACCACAGCAGTACCAGTAATGACTACAGTCCAACCACAGCAGTACCAGTAATGACTACAGTCTAACCACAGCAGTACCAGTCATGACTACAGTCTAACCACAGCAGTACCAGTCATGACTACAGTCTAACCACAGCAGTGCCAGTAATGACTACAGTCTAACCACAGCAGTATCATTCATGACTACAGTCTAACCACAGCAGTACCAGTCATGACTACAGTCTAACCACAACAGTACCAGTCATGACTAGTCTAACCACAGCAGTATCAGTAATGACTACAGTCTAACCACAGCAGTATCAGTAATGGCTACAGTCTAACCACAGCAGTACCAGTCATGACTACAGTCTAACCACAGCAGTACCAGTCATGACTACAGTCTAACCACAGCAGTACCAGTCATGACTACAGTCTAACCACAGCAGTACCAGTCATGACTACAGTCTAACCCCAGCAGTACCAGTCATGACTACAGTCTAACCACAGCAGTATCAGTAATGACTACAGTCTAACCACAGCAGTATCAGTAATGACTACAGTCTAACCACAGCAGTACCAGTCATGACTACAGTCTAACCACAGCAGTACCAGTCATGACTACAGTCTAACCACAGCAGTACCAGTCAAGACTACAGTCTAACCACAGCAGTACCAGTCATGACCACAGTCTAACCACAGCAGTACCAGTCATGACTACAGTCTAACCACAGCAGTACCAGTCATGACTACAGTCTAACCACAGCAGTACCAGTCATGACTAAAGTCTAACCACAGCAGTACCAGTAATGACTACAGTCTAACCACAGCAGTACCAGTCATGACTACAGTCTAACCACAGCAGTACCAGTCATGACTACAGTCTAACCACAGCAGAAACAGTCATGACTACAGTCTAACCAAAGCAGTATCAGTCATGACTACAGTCTAACCACAGCAATACCAGGAATGACTACAGTCTAACCACAGCAGTACCAGTAATGACTACAGTCTAACCACAGCAGTACCAGTCATGACTACAGTCTAACCACAGCAGTATCAGTAATGACTACAGTCTAACCACAGCAGTATCAGTAATGACTACAGTCTAACCACAGCAGTATCGGTAATGACTACAGTCTAACCACACCAGTACCAGCAATGACTACAGTCTAACCACAGCAGTACCAGTCATGACTACAGTCTAACCACAGCAGTACCAGTCATGACAACAGTCTAACCACAGCAGTACCAGTCATGACTACAGTCTAACCACAGCAGTACCAGTCATGACCACAGTCTAACCACAGCAGTACCAGTCATGACTACAGTCTAACCACAGCAGTACCAGTCATGACTATAGTCTAACCACAGCAGTACCAGTCATGACAACAGTCTAACAAAAGCAGTACCAGTCATGACTACAGTCTAACCACAGCAGTATCAGTAATGACTATAGTCTAACCACAGCAGTACCAGTCATGACTACAGTCTAACCACAGCAGTACCAGTCATGACTACAGTCTAACCACACCAGTACCAGCAATGACTACAGTCTAACCACAGCAGTACCAGTCATGACTACAGTCTAACCACAGCAGTACCAGTCATGACTACAGTCTAACCACAGCAGTACCAGTCATGACTACAGTCTAACCACAGCAGTACCAGTCATGACCACAGTCTATCCACAGCAGTACCAGTCATGACAACAGTCTAACCAAAGTAGTACCAGTCATGACTACAGTCTAACCACAGCAGTATCAGTCATGACAACAGTCTAACCAAAGTAGTACCAGTCATGACTACAGTCTAACCACAGCAGTATCAGTAATGACTACAGTCTAACCACAGCAGTACCAGTCATGACTACAGTCTAACCACAGCAGTACCAGTCATGACTACAGTCTAACCACAGCAGTCCCAGTCATGACTACAGTCTAACCACAGCAGTCCCAGTCATGACTACAGTCTAACAACAGCAGTCCCAGTCATGACTACAGTCTAACCACAGCAGTACCAGTCATGACTACAGTCTAACCACAGCAGTACCAGTCATGACTACAGTCTAACCACAGCAGTACCAGTCATGACTACAGTCTAACCACAGCAGTATCAGTAATGACTACAGTCTAACCACAGCAGTACCAGTCATGACTACAGTCTAACCACTGCAGTACCAGTCATGACTACAGTCTAACCACAGCAGTACCAGTCATGACTACAGTCTAACCACAGCAGTACCCGTCATGACTACAGTCTAACCACACCAGTACCAGCAATGACTACAGTCTAACCACAGCAGTACCAGTCATGACTACAGTCTAACCACAGCAGTACCAGTCATGACTACAGTCTAACCACAGCAGTACCAGTCATGACTACAGTCTAACCACAGCAGTACCAGTCATGACCACAGTCTAACCACAGCAGTACCAGTCATGACAACAGTCTAACCAAAGTAGTACCAGTCATGACTACAGTCTAACCACAGCAGTATCAGTCATGACAACAGTCTAACCAAAGTAGTACCAGTCATGACTACAGTCTAACCACAGCAGTATCAGTAATGACTACAGTCTAACCACAGCAGTACCAGTCATGACTACAGTCTAACCACAGCAGTACCAGTCATGACTACAGTCTAACCACAGCAGTCCCAGTCATGACTACAGTCTAACCACAGCAGTACCAGTCATGACTACAGTCTAACAACAGCAGTCCCAGTCATGACTACAGTCTAACCACAGCAGTACCAGTCATGACTACAGTCTAACCACAGCAGTACCAGTCATGACTACAGTCTAACCACAGCAGTACCAGTCATGACAACAGTCTAACCACAGCAGTATCAGTAATGACTACAGTCTAACCACAGCAGTACCAGTCATGACTACAGTCTAACCACTGCAGTACCAGTCATGACTACAGACTAACCACAGCAGCACCAGTAATGACTACAGTCTAACCACAGCAGCACCAGTAATGACTACAGTCTAACCACAGCAGTATCAGTAATGACTACAGTCTAACCACAGCAGTACCAGTAATGACTACAGTCTAACCACAGCAGTACCAGTCATGACTACAGTCTAACCACAGCAGTACCAGTCATGACTACAGTCTAACCACAGCAGTACCAGTAATGACTACAGTCTAACCACAGCAGTACCAGTCATGACTACAGTCTAACCACAGCAGTACCAGTAATGACTACAGTCTAACCACAGCAGTATCAGTAATGACTACAGTCTAACCACAGCAGTACCAGTCATGACTACAGTCTAACCACACCAGTACCAGCAATGACTACAGTCTAACCACAGCAGTACCAGTCATGACTACAGTCTAACCACAGCAGTACCAGTCATGACTACAGTCTAACCACAGCAGTACCAGTCATGACTACAGTCTAACCACAGCAGTACCAGTCATGACCACAGTCTAACCACAGCAGTACCAGTCATGACAACAGTCTAACCAAAGTAGTACCAGTCATGACTACAGTCTAACCACAGCAGTATCAGTAATGACTACAGTCTAACCACAGCAGTACCAGTCATGACTACAGTCTAACCACTGCAGTACCAGTCATGACTACAGACTAACCACAGCAGCACCAGTAATGACTACAGTCTAACCACAGCAGCACCAGTAATGACTACAGTCTAACCACAGCAGTATCAGTAATGACTACAGTCTAACCACAGCAGTACCAGTAATGACTACAGTCTAACCACAGCAGTACCAGTCATGACTACAGTCTAACCACAGCAGTACCAGTCATGACTACAGTCTAACCACAGCAGTACCAGTCATGACTACAATATAACCGCAGCAGTACCAGTAATGACTACAGTCTAACCACAGCAGTACCAGTAATGACTACAGTCTAACCACAGCAGTACCAGTAATTTCTACAGTCCAACCACAGCAGTACCAGTAATGACTACAGTCTAACCACAGCAGTACCAGTCATGACTACAGTCTAACCACAGCAGTACCAGTCATGACTATAGTCTAACCACAGCAGTGCCAGTAATGACTACAGTCTAACCACAGCAGTATCATTCATGACTACAGTCTAACCACAGCAGTACCAGTCATGACTACAGTCTAACCACAGCAGTACCAGTCATGACTAGTCTAACCACAGCAGTATCAGTAATGACTACAGTCTAACCACAGCAGTATCAGTAATGACTACAGTCTAACCACAGCAGTACCAGTCATGACTACAGTCTAACCACAGCAGTACCAGTCATGACTACAGTCTAACCACAGCAGTACCAGTCATGACTACAGTCTAACCACAGCAGTACCAGTCATGACTACAGTCTAACCCCAGCAGTACCAGTCATGACTACAGTCTAACCACAGCAGTATCAGTAATGACTACAGTCTAACCACAGCAGTATCAGTAATGACTACAGTCTAACCACAGCAGTACCAGTCATGACTACAGTCTAACCACAGCAGTACCAGTCATGACTACAGTCTAACCACAGCAGTACCAGTAATGACTACAGTCTAACCACAGCAGTACCAGTAATGAATACAGTCTAACCAAAGCAGTACCAGTCATGACTACAGTCTAACCACAGCAGTACCAGTCAAGACTACAGTCTAACCACAGCAGTACCAGTCATGACCACAGTCTAACCACAGCAGTACCAGTCATGACTACAGTCTAACCACAGCAGTACCAGTCATGACTACAGTCTAACCACAGCAGTACCAGTCATGACTAAAGTCTAACCACAGCAGTACCAGTAATGACTACAGTCTAACCACAGCAGTACCAGTCATGACTACAGTCTAACCACAGCAGTACCAGTCATGACTACAGTCTAACCACAGCAGTACCAGTCATGACTACAGTCTAACCACAGCAGTACCAGTCATGACTACAGTCTAACCACAGCAGTACCAGTCATGACTAAAGTCTAACCACAGCAGTACCAGTAATGACTACAGTCTAACCACAGCAGTACCAGTCATGACTACAGTCTAACCACAGCAGTACCAGTAATGACTACAGTCTAACCACAGCAGTACCAGTCATGACTACAGTCTAACCACAGCAGTATCAGTAATGACTACAGTCTAACCACAGCAGTATCAGTAATGACTACAGTCTAACCACAGCAGTATCGGTAATGACTACAGTCTAACCACACTAGTACCAGCAATGACTACAGTCTAACCACAGCAGTACCAGTCATGACTACAGTCTAACCACAGCAGTACCAGTCATGACAACAGTCTAACCACAGCAGTACCAGTCATGACTACAGACTAACCACAGCAGCACCAGTAATGACTACAGTCTAACCACAGCAGCACCAGTAATGACTACAGTCTAACCACAGCAGTATCAGTAATGACTACAGTCTAACCACAGCAGTACCAGTAATGACTACAGTCTAACCACAGCAGTACCAGTCATGACTACAGTCTAACCACAGCAGTACCAGTCATGACTACAGTCTAACCACAGCAGTACCAGTAATGACTACAGTCTAACCACAGCAGTACCAGTCATGACTACAGTCTAACCACAGCAGTACCAGTAATGACTACAGTCTAACCACAGCAGTATCAGTAATGACTACAGTCTAACCACAGCAGTACCAGTCATGACTACAGTCTAACCACAGCAGTATCAGTAATGACTACAGTCTAACCACAGCAGTATCAGTAATGACTACAGTCTAACCACAGCAGTACCAGTCATGACTACAGTCTAACCACAGCAGTACCAGTCATGACTACAGTCTAACCACAGCAGTACCAGTCATGACTACAGTCTAACCACAGCAGTACCAGTCATGACTACAGTCTAACCACAGCAGTATCAGTAATGACTACAGTCTAACCACAGCAGTACCAGTCATGACTACAGTCTAACCACTGCAGTACCAGTCATGACTTCAGACTAACCACAGCAGCACCAGTAATGACTACAGTCTAACCACAGCAGCACCAGTAATGACTACAGTCTAACCACAGCAGTATCAGTAATGACTACAGTCTAACCACAGCAGTACCAGTAATGACTACAGTCTAACCACAGCAGTACCAGTCATGACTACAGTCTAACCACAGCAGTACCAGTCATGACTACAGTCTAACCACAGCAGTACCAGTAATGACTACAGTCTAACCACAGCAGTACCAGTGATGACTACAGTCTAACCACAGCAGTACCAGTAATGACTACAGTCTAACCACAGCAGTATCAGTAATGACTACAGTCTAACCACAGCAGTATCAGTCATGACTACAGTCTAACCACAGCAGTATCAGTCATGACTACAGTCTAACCACAGCAGTACCAGTCATGACTACAGTCTAACCACAGCAGTACCAGTCATGACTACAGTCTAACCACAGCAGTACCAGTCATGACTACAGTCTAACCACAGCAGTACCAGTCATGACTACAGTCTAACCACAGCAGTACCAGTCATGACTAAAGTCTAACCACAGCAGTACCAGTCATGACTACAGTCTAACCACAGCAGTCCCAGTCATGACTACAGTCTAACCACAGCAGTACCAGTCATGACTACAGTCTAACCACAGCAGTACCAGTCATGACTACAGTCTAACCACAGCAGTACCAGTCATGACTACAGTCTAACCACAGCAGTACCAGTCATGACTACAGTCTAACCACAGCAGTCCCAGTCATGACTACAGTCTAACCACAGCAGTCCCAGTCATGACTACAGTCTAACCACAGCAGTCCCAGTCATGACTACAGTCTAACCACAGCAGTATCAGGAATGACTACAGTCTAACCACAGCAGTATCAGTCATGACTACAGTCTAACCACAGCAGTACCAGTCATGACTACAGTCTAACCACAGCAGTACCAGTCATGACTACAGTCTAACCACAGCAGTACCAGTCATGACCACAGTCTAACCACAGCAGTACCAGTCATGACTACAGTCTAACCACAGCAGTACCAGTCATGACTAAAGTCTAACCACAGCAGTACATGTCATGACTACAGTCTAACCACAGCAGTATCAGTCATGACTACAGTCTAAAAACAACAGTATCAGTAATGACTACAGTCTAACCACTGCAGTATCAGTAATGACTACAGTCTTACCACAGCAGTATCAGTAATGACTACAGTCTAACCACAGCAGTACCAGTAATGACTACAGTCTAACCACAGCAGTATCAGTAATGACTACAGTCTAACCACAGCAGTATCAGTCATGACTACAGTCTAACCACAGCAGTACCAGTAATGACTACAGTCTAACCACAGCAGTACCAGTCATGACCACAGTCTAACCACAGCAGTACCAGTCATGACTACAGTCTAACCACAGCAGTACCAGTAATGACTACAGTCTAACCACAGCAGTATCAGTAATGACTACAGTCTAACCACAGCAGTACCAGTCATGACTACAGTCTAACCACAGCAGTATCAGTCATGACTACAGTCTAAAAACAACAGTATCAGTAATGACTACAGTCTAACCACAGCAGTATCAGTAATGACTACAGTCTAACCACAGCAGTATCAGGAATGACTACAGTCTAACCACAGCAGTATCAGTCATGACTACAGTCTAACCACAGCAGTACCAGTCATGACTACAGTCTAACCACAGCAGTACCAGTCATGACTACAGTCTAACCACAGCAGTACCAGTCATGACTACAGTCTAACCACAGCAGTACCAGTCATGACTACAGTCTAACCACAGCAGTCCCAGTCATGACTACAGTCTAACCACAGCAGTACCAGTCATGACTACAGTCTAAAAACAGCAGTACCAGTCATGACTACAGTCTAACCACAGCAGTACCAGTCATGACTACAGTCCAACCACAGCAGTACCAGTCATGACTACAGTCTAACCACAGCAGTACCAGTCATGCCTACAGTCTAACCACAGCAGTACCAGTCATGACTACAGTCTAACCACAGCAGTACCAGTCATGACTACAGTCTAACCACAGCAGTACCAGTCATGACTACAGTCTAACCACAGCGGTATCAGTAATGACTACAGTCTAACCACAGCAGTACCAGTCATGACTACAGTCTAACAACAGCACTACCAGTCATGACTACAGTCTAACCACAGCAGTACCAGTAATGACTACAGTCTAACCACAGCAGTACCAGTCATGCCTACAGTCTAACCACAGCAGTACCAGTCATGCCTACAGTCTAACCACAGCAGTACCAGTCATGACTACAGTCTAACCACAGCAGTACCAGTCATGACTACAGTCTAACCACAGCGGTATCAGTAATGACTACAGTCTAACCACAGCAGTACCAGTCATGACTACAGTCTAACAACAGCACTACCAGTCATGACTACAGTCTAACCACAGCAGTACCAGTAATGACTACAGTCTAACCACAGCAGTACCAGTCATGACTACAGTCTAACCACAGCAGTATCAGTAATGACTACAGTCTAACCACAGCAGTACCAGTCATGACTACAGTCTAACCACAGCAGTACCAGTCATGACTACAGTCTAACCACAGCAGTACCAGTCATGACTACAGTCTAACCACAGCAGTATCAGTAATGACTACAGTCTAACTACAGCAGTACCAGTCATGACTACAGTCTAACCACAGCAGTATCAGTAATGACTACAGTCTAACTACAGTAGTACCAGTAATGACTACAGTCTAACCACAGCAGTACCAGTAATGACTACAGTCTAACCACAGCAGTATCAGTCATGACTACAGTCTAACCACAGCAGTACAAGTCATGACTACAATCTAACCACAGCAGTACCAGTAATGACTACAGTCCAACCACAGCAGTACCAGTCATGACTACAGTCTAACCACAGCAGTATCAGTAATGACTACAGTCTAACCACAGCAGTATCAGTAATGACTACAGTCTAACCACAGCAGTACCAGTCATGACTACAGTCTAACCACAGCAGTATCAGTAATGACTACAGTCTAACCACAGCAGTACCAGTCATGACTACAGTCTAACCAAAGCAGTACCAGTCATGACTACAGTCTAACCACAGCAGTACCAGTAATGACTACAGTCTAACCACAGCAGTATCAGTTATGACTACAGTCTAACCACAGCAGTACCAGTCATGACTATAGTCTAACCACAGCAGTACCAGTAATGAATACAGTCTAACCAAAGCAGTACCAGTCATGCCCACAGTCTAACCACAGCAGTACCAGTCACGACTACAGTCTAACCACAGCAGTACCAGTCATGACTACGGTCTAACCACAGCTGTATCAGTCATGACTACAGTCTAACCACAGCAGTACCAGTCATGACTACAGTCTAACCACAGAAGTACCAGTCATGACTACAGTCTAACCACAGCAGTACCAGTCATGACTACAGTCTAACCACAGCAGTATCAGTCATGACTACAGTCTAACCACAGCAGTACCAGTCATGACTACAGTCTAACCACAGCAGTATCAGTAATGACTACAGTCTAACTACAGTAGTACCAGTAATGAATACAGTCTAACCACAGCAGTACCAGTAATGACTACAGTCTAACCACAGCAGTATCAGTCATGACTACAGTCTAACCACAGCAGTACAAGTCATGACTACAATCTAACCACAGCAGTACCAGTAATGACTACAGTCTAACCACAGCAGTACCAGTAATGACTACAGTCTAACCACAGCAGTACCAGTCATGACTAGTCTAACCACAGCAGTACCAGTAATGACTACAGTCCAACCACAGCAGTACCAGTCATGACTACAGTCTAACCACAGCAGTATCAGTAATGACTACAGTCTAACCACAGCAGTACCAGTCATGACTACAGTCTAACCACAGCAGTACCAGTCATGACTACAGTCTAACCACAGCAGTACCAGTAATGACTACAGTCTAACCACAGCAGTATCAGTTATGACTACAGTCTAACCACAGCAGTACCAGTAATGAATACAGTCTAACGAAAGCAGTACCAGTCATGACTACAGTCTAACCACAGCAGTACCAGTCATGACTACAGTCTAACCACAGCAGTACCAGTCATGACTACAGTCTAACCACAGCAGTACCAGTCATGACTACAGTCTAACCACAGCAGTACCAGTCATGACTACAGTCTAACCACAGAAGTACCAGTCATGACTACAGTCTAACCACAGCAGTACCAGTCATGACTACAGTCTAACCACAG
This sequence comes from Coregonus lavaretus, assembly GCF_964263955.1. Taxonomy (NCBI): domain Eukaryota; kingdom Metazoa; phylum Chordata; class Actinopteri; order Salmoniformes; family Salmonidae; genus Coregonus; species Coregonus lavaretus. The sequence continues at coordinate 211,127 of NW_028158585.1, read as the reverse complement.
CAGTATCAGTCATGACTACAGTCTAACCACAGCAGTACCAGTAATGACTACAGTCTAACCACAGCAGTATCAGTTATGACTACAGTCTAACCACAGCAGTACCAGTCATGACTATAGTCTAACCACAGCAGTACCAGTAATGAATACAGTCTAACCAAAGCAGTACCAGTCATGACTACAGTCTAACCACAGCAGTACCAGTCATGACTACAGTCTAACCACAGCAGTACCAGTCATGACTACAGTCTAACCACAGCAGTACCAGTCATGACTACAGTCTAACCACAGCAGTACCAGTCATGACTACAGTCTAACCACAGAAGTACCAGTCATGACTACAGTCTAACCACAGCAGTACCAGTCATGACTACAGTCTAACCACAGCAGTATCAGTCATGACTACAGTCTAACAACAGCAGTACCAGTCATGACTACAGTCTAACCACAGCAGTACCAGTCATGACTACAGTCTAACCACAGCAGTACCAGTCATGACTACAGTCTAACCACAGCAGTACCAGTTATGACTACAGTCTAACCACAGCAGTACCAGTCATGACTACAGTCTAACCACAGCAGTATCAGTAACGACTACAGTCTAACCACAGTAGTACTAGTAATGACTACAGTCTAACCACAGCAGTACCAGTAATGACTACAGTCTAACCACAGCAGTATCAGTCATGACTACAGTCTAACCACAGCAGTACCAGTCATGACTACAATCTAACCACAGCAGTACCAGTAATGACTACAGTCTAACCACAGCAGTACCAGTAATGACTACAGTCTAACCACAGCAGTACCAGTCATGACTAGTCTAACCACAGTAGTACCAGTAATGACTACAGTCCAACCACAGCAGTACCAGTCATGACTACAGTCTAACCACAGGAGTACCAGTCATGACTACAGTCTAACCACAGCAGTACCAGTCATGACTACAGTCTAACCACAGCAGTACCAGTCATGACTACAGTCTAACCACAGCAGTACCAGTCATGACTAGTCTAACCACAGCAGTACCAGTAATGACTACAGTCTAACCACAGCAGTACCAGTCATGACTACAGTCTAACCACAGCATTACCAGTCATGACTACAGTCTAACCACAGCAGTACCAGTCATGACTACAGTCTAACCACAGCAGTACCAGTCATGACTACAGTCTAACCACAGCAGTACCAGTAATGACTACAGTCTAACCACAGCAGTATCAGTAATGACTACAGTCTAACCACAGCAGTATCTGTAATGACTACAGTCTAACCACAGCAGTATCAGTCATGACTACAGTCTAACCACAGCAGTACCAGTAATGACTACAGTCTAACCACAGCAGTATCAGTCATGACTACAGTCTAACCACAGCAGTATCAGTAATGACTACAGTCTAACCACAGCAGTACCAGTCATGACTACAGTCTAACCACAGCAGTACCAGTCATGACTACAGTCTAACCACAGCAGTACCAGTCATGACTACAGTCTAACCCCAGCAGTACCAGTCATGACTACAGTCTAACCACAGTAGTACCAGTCATGACTACAGTCTAACCACAGCAGTACCAGTCATGACTACAGTCTAACCACAGCAGTATCAGTAATGACTACAGTCTAACCACAGTAGTACCAGTAATGACTACAGTCTAACCACAGCAGTACCAGTAATGACTACAGTCTAACCACAGCAGTATAAGTCATGACTACAGTCTAACCACAGCAGTACCAGTCATGACTACAATATAACCACAGCAGTACCAGTAATGACTACAGTCTAACCACAGCAGTACCAGTAATGACTACAGTCTAACCACAGCAGTACCAGTAATGACTACAGTCCAACCACAGCAGTACCAGTATTGACTACAGTCTAACCACAGCAGTACCAGTCATGACTACAGTCTAACCACAGCAGTACCAGTCATGACTACAGTCTAACCACAGCAGTATCAGTAATGACTACAGTCTAACCACAGCAGTATCAGTCATGACTACAGTCTAACCACAGCAGTACCAGTCATGACTACAGTCTAACCACAGCAGTACCAGTCATGACTAGTCTAACCAAAGCAGTATCAGTAATGACTACAGTCTAACCACAGCAGTATCAGTAATGACTACAGTCTAACCACAGCAGTACCAGTCATGACTACAGTCTAACCACAGCAGTACCAGTCATGACTACAGTCTAACCACAGCAGTACCAGTCATGACTACAGTCTAACCACAGCAGTACCAGTCATGACTACAGTCCAACCCCAGCAGTACCAGTCATGACTACAGTCTAACCACAGCAGTATCAGTAATGACTACAGTCTAACCACAGCAGTATCAGTAATGACTACAGTCTAACCACAGCAGTACCAGTCATGACTACAGTCTAACCACAGCAGTACCAGTCATGACTACAGTCTAACCACAGCAGTACCAGTAATGACTACAGTCTAACCACAGCAGTATCAGTTATGACTACAGTCTAACCACAGCAGTACCAGTCATGACTACAGTCTAACCACAGCAGTACCAGTAATGAATACAGTCTAACCAAAGCAGTACCAGTCATGACTACAGTCTAACCACAGCAGTACCAGTCATGACTACAGTCTAACCACAGCAGTACCAGTAATGAATACAGTCTAACCAAAGCAGTACCAGTCATGACTACAGTCTAACCACAGCAGTACCAGTCAAGACTACAGTCTAACCACTGCAGTACCAGTCATGACCACAGTCTAACCACAGCAGTACCAGTCATGACTACAGTCTAACCACAGCAGTACCAGTCATGACTACAGTCTAACCACAGCAGTACCAGTCATGACTAAAGTCTAACCACAGCAGTACCAGTAATGACTACAGTCTAACCACAGCAGTACCAGTCATGACTACAGTCTAACCACAGCAGTACCAGTAATGACTACAGTCTAACCACAGCAGTACCAGTAATGACTACAGTCCAACCACAGCAGTACCAGTCATGACTACAGTCTAACCACAGCAGTACCAGTCATGACTACAGTCTAACCACAGCAGTGCCAGTAATGACTACAGTCTAACCACAGCAGTATCAGTCATGACTACAGTCTAACCACAGCAGTACCAGTCATGACTACAGTCTAACCACAGCAGTACCAGTAATGACTACAGTCTAACCACAGCAGTACCAGTCATGACTAGTCTAACCACAGCAGTACCAGTAATGACTACAGTCTAACCACAGCAGTATCAGTAATGACTACAGTCTAACCACAGCAGTATCTGTAATGACTACAGTCTAACCACAGCAGTATCAGTCATGACTACAGTCTAACCACAGCAGTACCAGTAATGACTACAGTCTAACCACAGCAGTATCAGTCATGACTACAGTCTAACCACAGCAGTATCAGTAATGACTACAGTCTAACCACAGCAGTACCAGTCATGACTACAGTCTAACCACAGCAGTACCAGTCATGACTACAGTCTAACCACAGCAGTACCAGTCATGACTACAGTCTAACCCCAGCAGTACCAGTCATGACTACAGTCTAACCACAGTAGTACCAGTCATGACTACAGTCTAACCACAGCAGTACCAGTCATGACTACAGTCTAACCACAGCAGTATCAGTAATGACTACAGTCTAACCACAGTAGTACCAGTAATGACTACAGTCTAACCACAGCAGTACCAGTAATGACTACAGTCTAACCACAGCAGTATAAGTCATGACTACAGTCTAACCACAGCAGTACCAGTCATGACTACAATATAACCACAGCAGTACCAGTAATGACTACAGTCTAACCACAGCAGTACCAGTAATGACTACAGTCTAACCACAGCAGTACCAGTAATGACTACAGTCCAACCACAGCAGTACCAGTAATGACTACAGTCTAACCACAGCAGTACCAGTCATGACTACAGTCTAACCACAGCAGTACCAGTCATGACTACAGTCTAACCACAGCAGTATCAGTAATGACTACAGTCTAACCACAGCAGTATCAGTCATGACTACAGTCTAACCACAGCAGTACCAGTCATGACTACAGTCTAACCACAGCAGTACCAGTCATGACTAGTCTAACCAAAGCAGTATCAGTAATGACTACAGTCTAACCACAGCAGTATCAGTAATGACTACAGTCTAACCACAGCAGTACCAGTCATGACTACAGTCTAACCACAGCAGTACCAGTCATGACTACAGTCTAACCACAGCAGTACCAGTCATGACTACAGTCTAACCACAGCAGTACCAGTCATGACTACAGTCCAACCCCAGCAGTACCAGTCATGACTACAGTCTAACCACAGCAGTATCAGTAATGACTACAGTCTAACCACAGCAGTATCAGTAATGACTACAGTCTAACCACAGCAGTACCAGTCATGACTACAGTCTAACCACAGCAGTACCAGTCATGACTAGTCTAACCAAAGCAGTATCAGTAATGACTACAGTCTAACCACAGCAGTATCAGTAATGACTACAGTCTAACCACAGCAGTACCAGTCATGACTACAGTCTAACCACAGCAGTACCAGTCATGACTACAGTCTAACCACAGCAGTACCAGTCATGACTACAGTCTAACCACAGCAGTACCAGTCATGACTACAGTCCAACCCCAGCAGTACCAGTCATGACTACAGTCTAACCACAGCAGTATCAGTAATGACTACAGTCTAACCACAGCAGTATCAGTAATGACTACAGTCTAACCACAGCAGTACCAGTCATGACTACAGTCTAACCACAGCAGTACCAGTCATGACTACAGTCTAACCACAGCAGTACCAGTAATGACTACAGTCTAACCACAGCAGTATCAGTTATGACTACAGTCTAACCACAGCAGTACCAGTCATGACTACAGTCTAACCACAGCAGTACCAGTAATGAATACAGTCTAACCACAGCAGTACCAGTCATGACTACAGTCTAACCACAGCAGTACCAGTAATGAATACAGTCTAACCAAAGCAGTACCAGTCATGACTACAGTCTAACCACAGCAGTACCAGTCAAGACTACAGTCTAACCACTGCAGTACCAGTCATGACCACAGTCTAACCACAGCAGTACCAGTCATGACTACAGTCTAACCACAGCAGTACCAGTCATGACTACAGTCTAACCACAGCAGTACCAGTCATGACTAAAGTCTAACCACAGCAGTACCAGTAATGACTACAGTCTAACCACAGCAGTACCAGTCATGACTACAGTCTAACCACAGCAGTACCAGTAATGACTACAGTCTAACCACAGCAGTACCAGTAATGACTACAGTCCAACCACAGCAGTACCAGTCATGACTACAGTCTAACCACAGCAGTACCAGTCATGACTACAGTCTAACCACAGCAGTGCCAGTAATGACTACAGTCTAACCACAGCAGTATCAGTCATGACTACAGTCTAACCACAGCAGTACCAGTCATGACTACAGTCTAACCACAGCAGTACCAGTAATGACTACAGTCTAACCACAGCAGTACCAGTCATGACTAGTCTAACCACAGCAGTACCAGTAATGACTACAGTCCAACCACAGCAGTACCAGTCATGACTACAGTCTAACCACAGCAGTATCAGTAATGACTACAGTCTAACCACAGCAGTATCAGTAATGACTACAGTCTAACCACAGCAGTACCAGTCATGACTACAGTCTAACCAAAGCAGTACCAGTCATGACTACAGTCTAACCACAGCAGTACCAGTAATGACTACAGTCTAACCACAGCAGTATCAGTTATGACTACAGTCTAACCACAGCAGTACCAGTCATGACTATAGTCTAACCACAGCAGTACCAGTAATGAATACAGTCTAACCAAAGCAGTACCAGTCATGCCCACAGTCTAACCACAGCAGTACCAGTCACGACTACAGTCTAACCACAGCAGTACCAGTCATGACTACAGTCTAACCACAGCTGTATCAGTCATGACTACAGTCTAACCACAGCAGTACCAGTCATGACTACAGTCTAACCACAGAAGTACCAGTCATGACTACAGTCTAACCACAGCAGTACCAGTCATGACTACAGTCTAACCACAGCAGTATCAGTCATGACTACAGTCTAACCACAGCAGTACCAGTCATGACTACAGTCTAACCACAGCAGTATCAGTAATGACTACAGTCTAACTACAGTAGTACCAGTAATGAATACAGTCTAACCACAGCAGTACCAGTAATGACTACAGTCTAACCACAGCAGTATCAGTCATGACTACAGTCTAACCACAGCAGTACAAGTCATGACTACAATCTAACCACAGCAGTACCAGTAATGACTACAGTCTAACCACAGCAGTACCAGTAATGACTACAGTCTAACCACAGCAGTACCAGTCATGACTAGTCTAACCACAGCAGTACCAGTAATGACTACAGTCCAACCACAGCAGTACCAGTCATGACTACAGTCTAACCACAGCAGTATCAGTAATGACTACAGTCTAACCACAGCAGTACCAGTCATGACTACAGTCTAACCACAGCAGTACCAGTCATGACTACAGTCTAACCACAGCAGTACCAGTAATGACTACAGTCTAACCACAGCAGTATCAGTTATGACTACAGTCTAACCACAGCAGTACCAGTAATGAATACAGTCTAACGAAAGCAGTACCAGTCATGACTACAGTCTAACCACAGCAGTACCAGTCATGACTACAGTCTAACCACAGCAGTACCAGTCATGACTACAGTCTAACCACAGCAGTACCAGTCATGACTACAGTCTAACCACAGCAGTACCAGTCATGACTACAGTCTAACCACAGAAGTACCAGTCATGACTACAGTCTAACCACAGCATTACCAGTCATGACTACAGTCTAACCACAGCAGTATCAGTCATGACTACAGTCTAACCACAGCAGTACCAGTCATGACTACAGTCTAACCACAGCAGTATCAGTAATGACTACAGTCTAACCACAGCAGTATCAGTAATGACTACAGTCTAACCACAGCAGTACCAGTCATGACTACAGTCTAACCACAGCAGTACCAGTCATGACTACAGTCTAACCACAGCAGTACCAGTAATGACTACAGTCTAACCACAGCAGTATCAGTTATGACTACAGTCTAACCACAGCAGTACCAGTCATGACTATAGTCTAACCACAGCAGTACCAGTAATGAATACAGTCTAACCAAAGCAGTACCAGTCATGACTACAGTCTAACCACAGCAGTACCAGTCATGACTACAGTCTAACCACAGCAGTACCAGTCATGACTACAGTCTAACCACAGCAGTATCAGTAATGACTACAGTCTAACCACAGTAGTACCAGTAATGACTACAGTCTAACCACAGCAGTACCAGTAATGACTACAGTCTAACCACAGCAGTATCAGTCATGACTACAGTCTAACCACAGCAGTACCAGTCATGACTACAATATAACCACAGCAGTACCAGTAATGACTACAGTCTAACCACAGCAGTACCAGTAATGACTACAGTCTAACCACAGCAGTACCAGTAATGACTACAGTCCAACCACAGCAGTACCAGTAATGACTACAGTCTAACCACAGCAGTACCAGTCATGACTACAGTCTAACCACAGCAGTACCAGTCATGACTACAGTCTAACCACAGCAGTGCCAGTAATGACTACAGTCTAACCACAGCAGTATCAGTCATGACTACAGTCTAACCACAGCAGTACCAGTCATGACTACAGTCTAACCACAGCAGTACCAGTCATGACTAGTCTAACCAAAGCAGTATCAGTAATGACTACAGTCTAACCACAGCAGTATCAGTAATGACTACAGTCTAACCACAGCAGTACCAGTCATGACTACAGTCTAACCACAGCAGTACCAGTCATGACTACAGTCTAACCACAGCAGTACCAGTCATGACTACAGTCTAACCACAGCAGTACCAGTCATGACTACAGTCTAACCCCAGCAGTACCAGTCATGACTACAGTCTAACCACAGCAGTATCAGTAATGACTACAGTCTAACCACAGCAGTATCAGTAATGACTACAGTCTAACCACAGCAGTACCAGTCATGACTACAGTCTAACCACAGCAGTACCAGTCATGACTACAGTCTAACCACAGCAGTACCAGTAATGACTACAGTCTAACCACAGTAGTATCAGTTATGACTACAGTCTAACCACAGCATTACCAGTCATGACTACAGTCTAACCACAGCAGTACCAGTAATGAATACAGTCTAACCAAAGCAGTACCAGTCATGACTACAGTCTAACCACAGCAGTACCAGTCATGACTACAGTCTAACCACAGCAGTACCAGTAATGAATACAGTCTAACCAAAGCAGTACCAGTCATGACTACAGTCTAACCACAGCAGTACCAGTCAAGACTACAGTCTAACCACAGCAGTACCAGTCATGACCACAGTCTAACCACAGCAGTACCAGTCATGACTACAGTCTAACCACAGCAGTACCAGTCATGACTACAGTCTAACCACAGCAGTACCAGTCATGACTAAAGTCTAACCACAGCAGTACCAGTAATGACTACAGTCTAACCACAGCAGTACCAGTCATGACTACAGTCTAACCACAGCAGTACCAGTAATGACTACAGTCTAACCACAGCAGTACCAGTAATGACTACAGTCCAACCACAGCAGTACCAGTAATGACTACAGTCTAACCACAGCAGTACCAGTCATGACTACAGTCTAACCACAGCAGTACCAGTCATGACTACAGTCTAACCACAGCAGTGCCAGTAATGACTACAGTCTAACCACAGCAGTATCAGTCATGACTACAGTCTAACCACAGCAGTACCAGTCATGACTACAGTCTAACCACAGCAGTACCAGTCATGACTAGTCTAACCAAAGCAGTATCAGTAATGACTACAGTCTAACCACAGCAGTATCAGTAATGACTACAGTCTAACCACAGCAGTACCAGTCATGACTACAGTCTAACCACAGCAGTACCAGTCATGACTACAGTCTAACCCCAGCAGTACCAGTCATGACTACAGTCTAACCACAGCAGTACCAGTCATGACTACAGTCTAACCACAGCAGTACCAGTCATGACTACAGTCTAACCCCAGCAGTACCAGTCATGACTACAGTCTAACCACAGCAGTATCAGTAATGACTACAGTCTAACCACAGCAGTATCAGTCATGACTACAGTCTAACCACAGCAGTACCAGTCATGACTACAGTCTAACCACAGCAGTACCAGTCATGACTACAGTCTAACCACAGCAGTACCAGTAATGACTACAGTCTAACCACAGCAGTATCAGTTATGACTACAGTCTAACCACAGCAGTACCAGTCATGACTACAGTCTAACCACAGCAGTACCAGTAATGAATACAGTCTAACCAAAGCAGTACCAGTCATGACTACAGTCTAACCACAGCAGTACCAGTCATGACTACAGTCTAACCACAGCAGTACCAGTAATGAATACAGTCTAACCAAAGCAGTACCAGTCATGACTACAGTCTAACCACAGCAGTACCAGTCATGACTACAGTCTAACCACAGCAGAAACAGTCATGACTACAGTCTAACCAAAGCAGTATCAGTCATGACTACAGTCTAACCACAGCAATACCAGGAATGACTACAGTCTAACCACAGCAGTACCAGTAATGACTACAGTCTAACCACAGCAGTACCAGTCATGACTACAGTCTAACCACAGCAGTATCAGTAATGACTACAGTCTAACCACAGCATTATCAGTAATGACTACAGTCTAACCACAGCAGTATCGGTAATGACTACAGTCTAACCACACCAGTACCAGCAATGACTACAGTCTAACCACAGCAGTACCAGTCATGACTACAGTCTAACCACAGCAGTACCAGTCATGACAACAGTCTAACCACAGCAGTACCAGTCATGACTACAGTCTAACCACAGCAGTACCAGTCATGACCACAGTCTAACCACAGCAGTACCAGTCATGACTACAGTCTAACCACAGCAGTACCAGTCATGACTACAGTCTAACCACAGCAGTACCAGTCATGACAACAGTCTAACCAAAGCAGTACCAGTCATGACTACAGTCTAACCACAGCAGTATCAGTAATGACTATAGTCTAACCACAGCAGTACCAGTCATGACTACAGTCTAACCACAGCAGTACCAGTCATGACTACAGTCTAACCACAGCAGTACCAGTAATGACTACAGTCTAACCACAGCAGTACCAGTCACGACTACAGTCTAACCACAGCAGTACCAGTAATGACTACAGTCTAACCACAGCAATACCAGTCATGACTACAGTCTAACCACAGCAGTACCAGTCATGACTACAGTCTAACCACAGCAGTACCAGTCATGACTACAGTCTAACCACAGCAGTACCAGTCATGACTACAGTCTAACCACAGCAGAAACAGTCATGACTACAGTCTAACCAAAGCAGTATCAGTCATGACTACAGTCTAACCACAGCAATACCAGGAATGACTACAGTCTAACCACAGCAGTACCAGTAATGACTACAGTTTAACCACAGCAGTACCCGTCATGACTACAGTCTAACCACACCAGTACCAGCAATGACTACAGTCTAACCACAGCAGTACCAGTCATGACTACAGTCTAACCACAGCAGTACCAGTCATGACTACAGTCTAACCACAGCAGTACCAGTCATGACTACAGTCTAACCACAGCAGTACCAGTCATGACCACAGTCAAACCACAGCAGTACCAGTCATGACAACAGTCTAACCAAAGTAGTACCAGTCATGACTACAGTCTAACCACAGCAGTATCAGTCATGACAACAGTCTAACCAAAGTAGTACCAGTCATGACTACAGTCTAACCACAGCAGTACCAGTCATGACTACAGTCTAACCACAGCAGTACCAGTCATGACTACAGTCTAACCACAGCAGTATCAGTCATGACTACAGTCTAAAAACAACAGTATCAGTAATGACTACAGTCTAACCACAGCAGAAACAGTCATGACTACAGTCTAACCAAAGCAGTATCAGTCATGACTACAGTCTAACCACAGCAATACCAGGAATGACTACAGTCTAACCACAGCAGTATCAGTAATGACTACAGTCTAACCACAGCAGTATCAGTAATGACTACAGTCTAACCACAGCAGTATCGGTAATGACTACAGTCTAACCACACCAGTACCAGCAATGACTACAGTCTAACCACAGCAGTACCAGTCATGACTACAGTCTAACCACAGCAGTACCAGTCATGACAACAGTCTAACCACAGCAGTACCAGTCATGACTACAGTCTAACCACAGCAGTACCAGTCATGACCACAGTCTAACCACAGCAGTACCAGTCATGACTACAGTCTAACCACAGCAGTACCAGTCATGACTACAGTCTAACCACAGCAGTACCAGTCATGACAACAGTCTAACCAAAGCAGTACCAGTCATGACTACAGTCTAACCACAGCAGTATCAGTAATGACTATAGTCTAACCACAGCAGTACCAGTCATGACTACAGTCTAACCACAGCAGTACCAGTCATGACTACAGTCTAACCACAGCAGTACCAGTAATGACTACAGTCTAACCACAGCAGTACCAGTCACGACTACAGTCTAACCACAGCAGTACCAGTAATGACTACAGTCTAACCACAGCAATACCAGTCATGACTACAGTCTAACCACAGCAGTACCAGTCATGACTACAGTCTAACCACAGCAGTACCAGTCATGACTACAGTCTAACCACAGCAGTACCAGTCATGACTACAGTCTAACCACAGCAGAAACAGTCATGACTACAGTCTAACCAAAGCAGTATCAGTCATGACTACAGTCTAACCACAGCAATACCAGGAATGACCACAGTCTAACCACAGCAGTACCAGTAATGACTACAGTTTAACCACAGCAGTACCCGTCATGACTACAGTCTAACCACACCAGTACCAGCAATGACTACAGTCTAACCACAGCAGTACCAGTCATGACTACAGTCTAACCACAGCAGTACCAGTCATGACTACAGTCTAACCACAGCAGTACCAGTCATGACTACAGTCTAACCACATCAGTACCAGTCATGACCACAGTCTAACCACAGCAGTACCAGTCATGACAACAGTCTAACCAAAGTAGTACCAGTCATGACTACAGTCTAACCACAGCAGTACCAGTCATGACTACAGTCTAACCACAGCAGTACCAGTCATGACTACAGTCTAACCCCAGCAGTACCAGTCATGACTACAGTCTAACCACAGCAGTACCAGTCATGACTACAGTCTAACCACAGCAGTACCAGTCATGACCACAGTCTAACCACAGCAGTACCAGTCATGACAACAGTCTAACCAAAGTAGTACCAGTCATGACTACAGTCTAACCACAGCAGTACCAGTCATGACTACAGTCTAACCACAGCAGTACCAGTCATGACTACAGTCTAACCCCAGCAGTACCAGTCATGACTACAGTCTAACCACAGCAGTACCAGTCATGACTACAGTCTAACCACAGCAGTACCAGTCATGACTACAGTCTAACCCCAGCAGTACCAGTCATGACTACAGTCTAACCACAGCAGTATCAGTAATGACTACAGTCTAACCACAGCAGTATCAGTCATGACTACAGTCTAACCACAGCAGTACCAGTCATGACTACAGTCTAACCACAGCAGTACCAGTCATGACTACAGTCTAACCACAGCAGTACCAGTAATGACTACAGTCTAACCACAGCAGTATCAGTTATGACTACAGTCTAACCACAGCAGTACCAGTCATGACTACAGTCTAACCACAGCAGTACCAGTAATGAATACAGTCTAACCAAAGCAGTACCAGTCATGACTACAGTCTAACCACAGCAGTACCAGTCATGACTACAGTCTAACCACAGCAGTACCAGTAATGAATACAGTCTAACCAAAGCAGTACCAGTCATGACTACAGTCTAACCACAGCAGTACCAGTCATGACTACAGTCTAACCACAGCAGAAACAGTCATGACTACAGTCTAACCAAAGCAGTATCAGTCATGACTACAGTCTAACCACAGCAATACCAGGAATGACTACAGTCTAACCACAGCAGTACCAGTAATGACTACAGTCTAACCACAGCAGTACCAGTCATGACTACAGTCTAACCACAGCAGTATCAGTAATGACTACAGTCTAACCACAGCATTATCAGTAATGACTACAGTCTAACCACAGCAGTATCGGTAATGACTACAGTCTAACCACACCAGTACCAGCAATGACTACAGTCTAACCACAGCAGTACCAGTCATGACTACAGTCTAACCACAGCAGTACCAGTCATGACAACAGTCTAACCACAGCAGTACCAGTCATGACTACAGTCTAACCACAGCAGTACCAGTCATGACCACAGTCTAACCACAGCAGTACCAGTCATGACTACAGTCTAACCACAGCAGTACCAGTCATGACTACAGTCTAACCACAGCAGTACCAGTCATGACAACAGTCTAACCAAAGCAGTACCAGTCATGACTACAGTCTAACCACAGCAGTATCAGTAATGACTATAGTCTAACCACAGCAGTACCAGTCATGACTACAGTCTAACCACAGCAGTACCAGTCATGACTACAGTCTAACCACAGCAGTACCAGTAATGACTACAGTCTAACCACAGCAGTACCAGTCACGACTACAGTCTAACCACAGCAGTACCAGTAATGACTACAGTCTAACCACAGCAATACCAGTCATGACTACAGTCTAACCACAGCAGTACCAGTCATGACTACAGTCTAACCACAGCAGTACCAGTCATGACTACAGTCTAACCACAGCAGTACCAGTCATGACTACAGTCTAACCACAGCAGAAACAGTCATGACTACAGTCTAACCAAAGCAGTATCAGTCATGACTACAGTCTAACCACAGCAATACCAGGAATGACTACAGTCTAACCACAGCAGTACCAGTAATGACTACAGTTTAACCACAGCAGTACCCGTCATGACTACAGTCTAACCACACCAGTACCAGCAATGACTACAGTCTAACCACAGCAGTACCAGTCATGACTACAGTCTAACCACAGCAGTACCAGTCATGACTACAGTCTAACCACAGCAGTACCAGTCATGACTACAGTCTAACCACAGCAGTACCAGTCATGACCACAGTCTAACCACAGCAGTACCAGTCATGACAACAGTCTAACCAAAGTAGTACCAGTCATGACTACAGTCTAACCACAGCAGTATCAGTCATGACAACAGTCTAACCAAAGTAGTACCAGTCATGACTACAGTCTAACCACAGCAGTACCAGTCATGACTACAGTCTAACCACAGCAGTACCAGTCATGACTACAGTCTAACCACAGCAGTATCAGTCATGACTACAGTCTAAAAACAACAGTATCAGTAATGACTACAGTCTAACCACAGCAGAAACAGTCATGACTACAGTCTAACCAAAGCAGTATCAGTCATGACTACAGTCTAACCACAGCAATACCAGGAATGACTACAGTCTAACCACAGCAGTACCAGTAATGACTACAGTCTAACCACAGCAGTACCAGTCATGACTACAGTCTAACCACAGCAGTATCAGTAATGACTACAGTCTAACCACAGCAGTATCAGTAATGACTACAGTCTAACCACAGCAGTATCGGTAATGACTACAGTCTAACCACACCAGTACCAGCAATGACTACAGTCTAACCACAGCAGTACCAGTCATGACTACAGTCTAACCACAGCAGTACCAGTCATGACAACAGTCTAACCACAGCAGTACCAGTCATGACTACAGTCTAACCACAGCAGTACCAGTCATGACCACAGTCTAACCACAGCAGTACCAGTCATGACTACAGTCTAACCACAGCAGTACCAGTCATGACTACAGTCTAACCACAGCAGTACCAGTCATGACAACAGTCTAACCAAAGCAGTACCAGTCATGACTACAGTCTAACCACAGCAGTATCAGTAATGACTATAGTCTAACCACAGCAGTACCAGTCATGACTACAGTCTAACCACAGCAGTACCAGTCATGACTACAGTCTAACCACAGCAGTACCAGTAATGACTACAGTCTAACCACAGCAGTACCAGTCACGACTACAGTCTAACCACAGCAGTACCAGTAATGACTACAGTCTAACCACAGCAATACCAGTCATGACTACAGTCTAACCACAGCAGTACCAGTCATGACTACAGTCTAACCACAGCAGTACCAGTCATGACTACAGTCTAACCACAGCAGTACCAGTCATGACTACAGTCTAACCACAGCAGAAACAGTCATGACTACAGTCTAACCAAAGCAGTATCAGTCATGACTACAGTCTAACCACAGCAATACCAGGAATGACCACAGTCTAACCACAGCAGTACCAGTAATGACTACAGTTTAACCACAGCAGTACCCGTCATGACTACAGTCTAACCACACCAGTACCAGCAATGACTACAGTCTAACCACAGCAGTACCAGTCATGACTACAGTCTAACCACAGCAGTACCAGTCATGACTACAGTCTAACCACAGCAGTACCAGTCATGACTACAGTCTAACCACAGCAGTACCAGTCATGACCACAGTCTAACCACAGCAGTACCAGTCATGACAACAGTCTAACCAAAGTAGTACCAGTCATGACTACAGTCTAACCACAGCAGTATCAGTCATGACAACAGTCTAACCAAAGTAGTACCAGTCATGACTACAGTCTAACCACAGCAGTACCAGTCATGACTACAGTCTAACCACAGCAGTATCAGTCATGACTACAGTCTAAAAACAACAGTATCAGTAATGACTACAGTCTAACCACTGCAGTATCAGTAATGACTACAGTCTTACCACAGCAGTATCAGTCATGACTACAGTCTAACCACAGCAGTACCAGTCATGACTACAGTCTAACCACAGCAGTACCAGTAATGACTACAGTCTAACCACAGCAGTACCAGTCATGACTACAGTCTAACCACAGCAGTACCATTACTGATAGTCCTTACTGCAGTCCTTGTCTAAGAAGCATTGATACGGAAGCCTAATGTAAGCAGGCAGCCAGTCAGCAGTGTTTTTTTTACACTGAGGGCGGGGATCGGAGAGAGTGAGGCAGAGGGAGGTGTAGCAGAGGGGAGGAGTGGGTTAGAGAGGTTTCCGTAGGCAATTATTGTAGGTAAGTATTGTTTACGTATTGTTTAAGTATTGTTACTGCGGAGCCCGGCGAAGCACGAGGCTAGCTAGCTAGCGGGTAGCTACTGGTAACGTTTATTGGTTATTATCTGTTTAGTGCAATGGTGGAGAGTGGTTTCCAATGTTAATGTGCTAGCTAATGTGCTAGCTAGCCAACGTTTATTTTTCTTTGCTGCGTTATGAAAGGAACTTGACACGGACATGAATTATCTGTTTTGTGTGTTAACACACTCTTGGTATGCTAGCTAGCTAGCGGGTAGCTACTGGTAACGTTTATTGGTAATTATCTGTTTAGTGCAACGGTGGAGAGTTGTTTCCAATGTTAATGTGCTAGCTAACCAACGTTTAATTTTTGCTGCGTTACGAAAGAAACTAGACACGGACATGAATTATCTGTTTAGTGTGTTAACACACTCTTGGTGGTTTGTTGTAACCAAATATTGGTGCTAAACTGTGTGTTATTGGATGCTAGCATGCTAGTTAGCTATGGCGTCATAGCTAGGCATCGTGGGCTGTTGTGGTTAGTTACTGTGGGTTGGCATTGTTGTTCGGCGGTGCCGGGGGTAGCACGAAGCTAGCTAGCTAGCCGTTCTTCAAACAAGCTCAACACAGTGGCCATTGCTAGCTAGCCAACAGACATGGACACGAATTATCTGCTTAGTGTGTTAACACACTATTGGTGGTTTGTTGTGACCAAGTGTTGGCGCTAAACTGTGTGTTTTTGGATGCAAGTGTTGGTGCTAAACTGTGTGGTTCAGAGATACTGTGTGTTTTTGGATGCTAGCATGCTAGTTAGCTATGGTGTCATAGTTAGCTAGCTGAATAAAGTGGGTTGAGTCTATTCCTTTAAACATTGAACCGCTGTGGTTCACAACAATTCTGATTTCTAAAGGTGGAAGTTGGTAGAGTTTTTGTTCGGGTGGTTCAGTGAAACAATTATAGTTGTTAGAAGTAGAAGTTTTTGGTGAGGGAGGCCCTGCTCTCTACTCTCCCAGATGTTCAGTTCATTTCATTCCGATCTCCTCTGCATTATTGTAGCCATTTGCTACAGCCTGTCAACTATGCCTCTGCCTATCCCTGTTCTCTCCTCTCTGCACAGGCTACACAAACGCCCCACACCGCGTGGCTGCTGCCTCTCTAACCTGGTGGTCCCTGCACGCACCCCACACCTGGAGTTCCAGGTCTCAGGCAGCCTCTGGAACTGCCGTTCTGCTGCCAACAAAGCTGACTTCATCCCAGCCTATGCTAATCTCCAGTCCCTCGACTTCCTGGCGCTGACGGAAACATGGATTACCACTGAAAACAATGCTACTCCTACTGCTCTCTCCTCGTCTGACCATGTGTTCTCGCATACCCCGAGAGCATCTGGTCAGAGGGGTGGTGGCACAGGAATCCTCATCTCTCCCAAGTGGACATTCTCAAATTTTCCCCTAACCCATCTGTCTATCTCCTCATCTGAATTCCATGCTGTCACAGTCACTAGCCCATTTAAGCTTAATATCCTTGTCATCTATCGCCCTCCAGGTTCCCTTGGAGAGTTCATCAATGAGCTTGACGCCTTGATAAGTTCCTTTCCTGAGGATGGCTCACCCCTCACAGTTTTGGGGGATTTCAACCTCCCTATGTCCACATTTGACTAATTTCTCTCTGCCTCCTTCTTTCCACTTCTCTCCTCTTTTGACCTCACCCTCTCACCGTCCCCCCCTACTCATTTCTCTCTGCCTCCTTCTTTCCACTTCTCTCCTCTTTTGACCTCACCCTCTCACCGTCCCCCCCTACGTGGTCCTCTGTAGCTCAGCTGGTAGAGCAAGGCGCTTGTAACGCCAAGGTAGTGGGTTCGATCCCCGGGACCACCCATACACAAAAATGTATGCACGCATGACTGTAAGTCGCTTTGGATAAAAGCGTCTGCTAAATGGCATATTACATTATTACATACTCACAAGGCAGGCAATACGCTTGACCTCATCTTTACTAGATGCTGCTCTTCTACTAATCTCACTGCAACTCCCCTCCATGTCTCCGACCACTACTTTGTTTCCTTTTCTCTCTCGCTCTCCTCCCACACTACTCACTCTGCCCCTACACAGATGGTAATGCGCCGCCGCAACCTTCGCTCTCTCTCTCCCACTACTCTCTCCTCTTCCATCCTATCATCTCTTCCCTCTGCTCAATCCTTCTCCCTCCAATCTCCTGATTCTGCCTCCTCAACCCTCCTCTCCTCCCTTTCTGCATCCTTTGACTCCCTGTGTCCCCTATCCTCCCGGCCGGCTCGGTCCTCCCCTCCAGCTCCGTGGCTTGATGACTCATTGCGAGCTCACAGAACAGAGCTCCGGGCAGCGGAGCGGAAATGGAAGAAAACTAAACTCCCTGCCGACCTGGCATCTTTTCACTCCCTCCTCTCTACATTTTCATCATCTGTTTCTGCTGCTAAGGCCACTTTCTACCACTCTAAATTCCAAGCATCTGCCTCTAACCCTAGGAAGCTCTTTGCCACATTTTCCTCCCTCCTGAATCCTCCCCCCCCCCCGCCCCCCCCTCCTCTCTCTCTGTGGATGACTTTGTCAACCACTTTGAAAAGAAGGTTGACGACATTCGATCCTCGTTTGTTAAGTCTAATGACACTGCTGGTCCTACTCTCACTGCCCTACCCTATGCTTTGACTTCTTTCTCCCCTCTCTCTCCAGATAAAATCCTGCGACTTGTGACTGCAGGCCGCCCAACAACCTGCCCGCTTGACCCCATCCCCTCCTCTCTTCTCCAGACCATCTCCGGTGACCTTCTCCCCTACCTCACCTCGCTGATCAACTCATCCTTGACCGCTGGCCATGTCCCTTCCGTCTTCAAGAGAGCGAGAGTTGCTCCCCTTCTCAAAAAACCAACACTCGATCCCACTGATGTCAACAACTACAGACCAGTATCAGATCAGTCTAACCACAGACGTACCAGTCATGTCTTCAGCTGACGACTCATGTTTTTTTTTAAATCCGCAATCTGGATGGATCCCTGCACAACCTCATAGAGGATCTAGTTAATTTCTCTAACCTCTCTGGATTACAACCGAACTATGATAAGTGTACCATATTACGTATTGGATTGCAAAAAAATACTGCTTTTACATTACCGTGTAGTTTACCAATAAAATGTTCTGATGGTGAAGTGGACATACTCAGTATTCATATCCCGAAAGAAAGAAACGATTTCACAACAATACATTTTTATAGAAAGTTAGCAAATATAGATGAGCTCTTGCTGCCATGGGAAGGTAAATACCTGCCTGTTTAAAATCACCCTGATTAACTCTTTAGTCATGTCCCAGTTAGCCTATTTACTTATGGCCCTGCCTACACCTAGCGACAAGCTATAGAAAGCTGGTTGCAATTTCAGTTTAATCCACCAGAAAAGACAGAACAAGTATTACAACAAATATTATGGTTAAACTTAAATATCCTAATTAATTAATTTGTTCAAATTAATTTTTGAAGAAAAAAAATAAACATTTTATAGTCTTTGTTAATGATATCATAACTACAACTGGTAGAGTTATATTACACATGCAGCTAGCAGAAATCTATGGAAATGTCTGCTCTACCCCCCAAAAAAGATGGAAGCCACAATCTATCTTCGAAAAAAAAAAAAAAAAAAAAAGCTGGAATTTTAGGAGGAGATATTTTTTATTTTATTTTTTTATTTCACCTTTATTTAACCAGGTAAGCCAGTTGAGAACAGGTTCTCATTTACAACTGCGACCTGGCCAAGATAAAGCAAAGTAGTGCAATAAAAACAACACAGAGTTACATATGGGGTAAAAAAAAAAAAAAAACATAAAGTCAGAAATACAACAGAAAATATATATACAGTGTGTGCAAATGTAGCAAGTTATGGAGGTAAGGCAATAAATAGGCTATAGTGCAGAATAATTACAATAGTATTAACACTGGAATGCTAGATGTGCAAGAGATTATGTGCAAATAGAGATACTGGGGTGCAAAAGAGCAAAATAAATAACAATATAGGGATGAGGTAGTTGGGTGGGCTAATTTCAGATGGGCTGTGTACAGGTGCAGTGATCGGTAAGGTGCTCTGACAACTGATGCTTAAAGTTATTGAGGGAGATAAGAGTCTCCAGCTTCAGAGATTTTTGCAATTCGTTCCAGTCATTGGCAGCAGAGAACTGGAAGGAATGGCGGCCAAAGGAGGTGTTGGCTTTGGGAATGACCAGAGAGATATACCTGCTGGAGCGCAGACTACGGGTGGGTGCTGCTATGGTGACCAATGAGCTAAGATAAGGCGGGGATTTGCCTAGCAGTGATTTATAGATGGCCTGGAGCCAGTGGGTTTGACGACGAACATGTAGTGAGGACCAGCCAACAAGAGCGTACAGGTCACAGTGGTGGGTAGTGTATGGGGCTTTGGAGACAAAACGGATGGCACTGTGATAGACTACATCCAATTTGCTGAGTAGAGTGTTGGAGGCTATTTTGTAAATGACATCGCCGAAGTCAAGGATCGGTAGGATAGTCAGTTTTACGAGGGCATGTTTGGCAGCATGAGTGAAGGAGGCTTTGTTGCGAAATAGGAAGCCGATTCTAGATTTAACTTTGGATTGGAGATTCTTTATGTGAGTCTGGAAGTTGAGTTTACAGTCTAACCAGACACCTAGATATTTGTAGTTGTCCACATACTCTAGGTCAGACCCGTCGAGAGTGGTGATTCTAGTCGGGTGGGCGGGTGCTAGCAGCGTTCGATTGAAAAGCATGCATTTAGTTTTACTAGTGTTTAAGAGCAGTTGGAGGCTACTGAAGGAGTGTTGTATGGCATTGAAGCTCGTTTGGAGGTTTGTTAACACAGTGTCCAATGAAGGGCCAGATGTATACAAAATGGTGTCGTCTGCGTAGAGGTGGATCTGAGAGTCACCAGCAGCAAGAGCGACATCATTGATATACACGGAGAAAAGTGTCGGCCCAAGAATTGAACCCTGTGGCACCCCCATAGAGACTGCCATAGGTCCAGACAACAGGCCCTCCGATTTGACACACTGAACTCTATCTGAGAAGTAGTTGGTGAACCAGGCGAGGCAGTCATTTGAGAAACCAAGGCTATTTAGTCTGCCAATAAGAATGCTGTGGTTGATATGCATCTTTCACATCATTTTCCACGGATATAAAGCGCTCCGCACGTCATTGTCGTTAACAGTTGGAAAGACATCAGAGCGCGACAGGGAAGTGACAGCAGTAATCCTGTATGTCATTGTTTTAAGAAGTTAAAAGAGAAGGTGAGGAAATGCAAACTTTGCGAGGTGGCATTGGGCTACAGTGGCACTACAGGTGCAATGCTGAAAGGGAGGCACCGTGAGACCCAACCCGTTGCTGGCAGCGGTGCGATAAAATCCCGGCACTGATTACAGAAATGTTTGCTGTTGTTTTCCCATGATGTCAAGCAAAGAGGCACTGAGTTTGAAGGTAGGCCTTGAAATACATCCACAGGTACACCTCCAATTACATTTACATTTAAGTCATTTAGCAGACGCTCTTATCCAGAGCGACTTACAAATTGGTGCATTCAACTTAGCATAGCCAGTGGGACAACCACCCTTCTTTTTTTTTTATGGGGTGGTGGGGTGGGGTAGAAGGATTACTGTTATACTATTCCAGGTATTCCTTTAAGAGGTAGGGTTTCAAGTGTCTCCGGAAGGTGGTCAGTGACTCTGCTGTCCTGGCGTTTTGGGGGAGCTTGTTCCACCATTGGGGTGCCAGAGCAGCGAATAGCTTTGTCTGGGCTGAGCGGGAACTGTGCTTCCGCAGAGGTAGGGGGGCCAGCAGGCCAGAGGTGGATGAACGCAGTGCCCTCGTTTGGGTGTAGGGTCTGATCAGAGCCTGAACGTAAGGAGGTGCAGTTCCCCTCACAGCTCCGAAGGCAAGCACCATGGTTTTGTAGTAGATGCGATCTTCAACTGGAAGCCAGTGGAGTGTGCGGAGGAGCGGGGTGACATGAGAGAACGTGGGAAGGTTGAACACCAGACGGGCTGCAGCGTTCTGGATGAGTTGTAGGGGTTTAATGGCACAGGCAGGGAGCCCAGCCAACAGCGAGTTGCAGTAATCCAGACGGGAGATGACAAGTGCCTGGATTAGGATCTGTGCCGCTTTCTGTGTACTCTGCGAATGTTGTAGAGCAAGAACCTGCAGGATCGGGTCACAGCTTTGATGTTAGCGGAGAACGACAGGGTGTTGTCCAGGGTCACGCCAAGGTTCTTTGCACTCTGGGAGGAGGACACAATGGAGTTGTCAACCGTGATGGCGAGATCATGGAGTGGGCAGTCCTTCCCCGGGAGGAAGAGCAGCTCCGTCTTGCCGAGGTTCAGCTTGAGGTGGTGATCCGACATCCACACTGATATGTCTGCCAGACATGCAGAGATGCGATTCGCCACCTGGTTATCAGAAGGTGGAAAGGAGAAAATGAATTGTGTGTCGTCTGCATAGCAATGATAGGAGAGACCATGTGAGGATATGACAGAGCCAAGTCACTTGGTTTATAGAGAGAATAGGAGAGGGCCTAGAACTGAGCCCTGGGGGACGCCAGTGGTGAGAGCACGTGGTGCGGGGACAGATTCTCGCCACGCCACCTGGTAGGAGCGACCGGTCAGGTAGGACGCAATCCAAGATTGAGCAGTGCCGGAGATGCCCAACTCGGAGAGGGTGGAGAGGAGGATCTGATGGTTCACAGTATCAAAGGCAGCAGACAGGTCTAGAAGGACAAGAGCAGAGGAGAGAGAGTTAGCTTTAGCAGTGCGGAGAGCCTCCGTGACACAGAGAAGAGCAGTCTCAGTTGAATGACCAGTCTTGAAACCTGACTGGTTTGGATCAAGAAGGTCATTCTATTCTGATGTAGTGACATCTCAAGGATGATCAAAGGAAATTGGATGTGCCAGATCTCAAAGTGTGATAGCAAAGGGGTGTGAATACTTACACTACCAGTCAAGTTTGGACACACCTACTCATTCAAGGGTTTTTCTTTATTTTTACTATTTTTTATATTGTAGAATAATAGCGAAGACATCAAAACTATGAAATAACACATATGGAATCATTTAGTAACCAAAAAAGTGTTAAACAAATCAAAATATATTTTATATTTGAGATTCTTCAAATAGACACCCTTTGCATTGATGACAGCTTTGCACACTCTTGGCATTCTCTCAACCAGCTTCATGCGATAGTCACCTGGAATGCATTTCAATTAACAGGTGTGCCTTGTTAAAAGTTAATTTGTGGAATTTCTTCCTTCTTAATGCGTTTGAGCCAATCAGTTGTGTTGTGACAAGGTAGGGGGGGTGGTATACAGAAGATAGATTTGGTAAAAGACCAAGTTCATATTATGGCAAGAACAGCTCAAATAAGCAAAGAGAAACAACTGTCCATCATTACTTTAAGACATGAAGGTCAGTCAACACGGAAAATGTCAAGACCTTTGAAAGTTTCTTCATGTGCAGTCGCAAAAACCATCAAGTGCTATGATGAAACTGGCTCTCATGAGGACCGCCACAGGAATGGAAGAACCAGAGTTAACTCTGCTGCAGAGTATAAGTTCATTAGAGTTACCAGCCTCAGAAATTGCAGCCCAAATAAATGCTTCACAGAGTTCAAGTCACAGACACATCTCAACATCAACTGTTCAGAGGGGACTGTGTGAATCAGGCCTTCATGGTTGAATTGCTGCAAAGATACCACTACTAAAGGACACCAATAAGAAGAAGAGACCTGCTTGGGCCAAGAAACACGAGCAATGGACATTAGACCGGTGGAAATGTGTCCTTTGGTCTTGAGTCCAAATGTGAGATTTCTGTTTCAAACTGCCGTGTCTTTGTGAGACGCGGTGTTCACACCGTGAAGCATGGAGGAGATGTTATGGTGTGGGGGTGCTTTGCTGGTGACACTGTCTGTGATTTATTTAGAATTCAAGGCACACTTAACCAGCATGGCTACCACAACATT
The DNA here is from genome assembly GCF_964263955.1 of Coregonus lavaretus. Taxonomy (NCBI): domain Eukaryota; kingdom Metazoa; phylum Chordata; class Actinopteri; order Salmoniformes; family Salmonidae; genus Coregonus; species Coregonus lavaretus. The sequence continues at coordinate 186,915 of NW_028158585.1, read as the reverse complement.
CTGCAGCGATACGCCATCCCATCTGGTTTGGGCTTAGTGGGACTATCATTTGTTTTTCAACAGGACAATGACCCAACACACCTCCAGGCTATGTAAGGGCTATTTTACCAATAAGGAGAGTGATGGAGTGCTGCATCAGATGACCTGGCCTCCACAATCACCCAACCTCAACCCAATTGTGATGGTTTGGGATGAGTCGGACGGCAGAGTGAAGGAAAAGCAGCCAACAAGTGCTCAGCATATGTGGGAACTCCTTCAAGACTGTTGGAAAAGCATTCCAGGTGAAGCTGGTTGAGAGAATGCCAAGTGTGCAAAGCTGTCATCAAGGCAAATGGTGGCTACTTTGAAGAATCTCATATCTAGATTTGTTTAACACTTTTTTTGGTTACATGATTCCATATGTTACTTCAGTTTTGATGTCTTCACCATTATTCTACAATGTAGAAAATTGTAAAAATAAAGGAACCCTTGAATGAGTAGGTGTCCAAACTTGACTGGTACTGTATATAAGTTAGATATTTCTGGATCTAATTTTCAATACAAACATTTGCCAAAATGTCTAAAAACATGATTTCACTTTGTCATTATGGGATGTTGTGTGTAGATGGGTGAGGATGAAAAATCTATTTACTCCATTTTGAATTCAGACTGTATGACTAAATGTGGAGTAGGTCAAGGGGTATGAATACTTTCTGAAGGCGCTGTAAATATACATTGAAACATTAAGACTATCAGTGAGGAATGGTTAATATTGCACATTGAACTTGCTATTAAAGAGAGGTCTATGCAGAGACAGAGTCAGCAGGCCTAAACAAAACAGACATTTCAGCCAAATTTCAACCAGGTCAAATCCTTGAGGTCATGAGGAGAGTTCAGAGTAATGCTAATGTGAAGACCGTATTTACTAAAGGCTCTATTCAATCCGCATCACAAAAGTTCAGCTTTACAGCGTGATTGACATTTAAAGGCAACGTCCCTGCTCTAGCTGAGACTAAACGCTGCATGTCGGCTCAATCGGAAATGACCTTTACGTTTCTAGCGTGGAATCTGTAGTACTTCTGCTTGAATAGAGCCCTTATTCTATGGTGCACAGGAATCAAGATGTGATTGAGGCTGTTTTCACTAACTAAGATAAACATCCGCCTAACTTCATGCAGGTGTTCTGTGAGTATGGTGTATTTAGTTCATTCACGCCCAGGGGGGCAGCCTCGGCATTGAAAAGTGATAACCATTGTAACTCAGCCAGCCACTATGTAACCATCCCAATTCAACAGCCCGTACGGCTATCACAACATTTCACTTGACCTTTTCTTTTAAAGGACATCATTTTCCATTCCCACTGTACCTTTGTAGGAATCATAATGACTAAACAAGTTGTCATGGGTACAGCAGAACCAATTCCTCCACATATCAACCATTCATCCAGACTCTTCCGGTTGACAAGGAAACAATTGACTTTGCTAAAATAGTTTTAATTACAGATAAAAAGGTGGACAAATAAAGCATGAAGACTATTCCATTTAAAATACAATTTTACAAGTTGACCATTTTACCACCAAGAAGTACACTACACAAGTCTTAAAGACTAGGTAGTGAAGTGCTCTTGTCACGATCGTCTGAAGGATTGGACCAATGCGCAGCGTTGCGAGTGAACATGATGACTTTATTAATTAAAGTAACCACGAAGAAAACAACAAACAATGATACGTGAAGTTCTAAACTGAATACGACTAACAGCTACAAAGAAACAATAACCCACAACCACAAGGTGAAAACACACAGAATAAATATGGCTCCCAATCAGAGATAACGAGCCGAACAGCTGACACTCGTTACCTCCGATTGGGAGTCATTAACCAAATACCAAAAACACAAACAAATGAAACTCACCCCTATCCAACACCACCAAATGAAATACACCCAAAAGAAAAATGAACAACCCTGGCTCAAAATCAACGTCCATAGAGCCAGAGTGTTACAGTACCCCCCCCTAAAGGTGCGAACTCCGGGCGCACCAACATCAGGACTAGGGGAGGGTCTGGGTGGGCGTCTGTCCATGGTGGTGGCTCTGGCCCCGGTCGTGATCCCCACCCCACCACAGTCACAACCTGCTTCGGTAGCCTCCTCCCAATGACCACCCTCCACCTAACCCCACCTGGACTAAGGGGCAACCCCGGACTAAGGGGCAGCATCGGCCTAAGGGGCAGCACCGGGATAAGGGGCAGCACCGGGACAAGGGGCAGCACCGGGACAAGGGGCAGCACCGGACTACGGGGCAGCACCGGGCTAAAGGGCAGCACCGGACTAAGGGGCAGCACCGGACTAAGGGGCAGTACCGGACTACGGGGCAGCACCGGGCTAAGGGGCGGCACCGGACTCAGGGGCAGCACCGGACTAAGGGGCAGCACCGGGCTAAAGGGCAGCACCGGGCTAAATGGCGGATCCTGGCTGGCTGGCTCTGGCGGATCCTGGCGGGACGGCTCTGGCGGATCCTGGCGGGACGTCTCTGGCGGATCCTGGCGGGACGGCTCTGGCGGATCCAGGCGGGACGGCTCTGGCGGATCCTGGCGGGCCGGCTCTGGCGGATCCTGGCGGGCCGGCTCTGGCGGATCCTGGCTGGACGGCTCTGGCGGATCCTGGCGGGACGGCTCTGGCGGATCCTGGCGGGACGGCTCTGGCGGATCCAGGCTGGACGGCTCTGGCGGATCCAGGCTGGACGGCTCTGGCGGATCCTGGCTGGCCGGCTCTGGCTGATCCTGGCTGGACGGCTCTGGCGGATCCTGGCGGGACGGCTCTGGCGGATCCGGGCTGACCGGCTCTGGCGGATCCTGGCTGGCCAGCTCTGGCGGATCCTGGCTGGCTGACGGGTCTGGCTGCTCATGGCTGGCTGACGGATCTGGCTGCTCATGGCTGGCTGACGGATCTGGCTGCTCATGGCTGGCTGACGGATCTGGCTGCTCATGGCTGGCTGACGGATCTGGCTGCTCATGGCTGGCTGACGGATCTGGCTGCTCATGGCTGGCTGACGGATCTGGCTGCTCATGGCTGGCTGACGGGTCTGGCTGCTCATGGCTGGCTGACGGATCTGGCTGCTCATGGCTGGCTGACGGATCTGGCTGCTCATGGCTGGCTGACGGGTCTGGCTGCTCATGGCTGGCTGACGGGTCTGGCTGCTCATGGCTGGCTGACGGATCTGGCTGCTCATGGCTGGCTGACGGGTCTGGCTGCTCATGGCTGGCTGACAGATCTGGCTGCTCATGGCTGGCTGATGGTGCTGGCTGGGAGGCTGGCGGTGGAGGCGGACCCCAGCCTCGGATAGCAGTCATCACCTCCAGCAGGGCGGCTCCCATCTGCAGGATCTGCTCTTTCTGGTTCCGAACCTGAGCTTCCAGTCTAGTATGGGCTGCGTCGGCTCCTGCTGATTCCATAGCAGGTGTCTGATTCTGTCTGGCGGACGGCTCTGCAGGCTCATGGCAGACGGACGGCTTTGCAAGCTCAGTACAGACGGGCGGCTTATGCAGCGCTTGGCAGACGGGCAGTTCAGATGCCCTAGGGCAGACGGCAGACTCTGGCCGGCTGGCGACGCACATCGTGGACCTGGTGCGTGGAGTAGGAACAGACCGGCCCGTACCGGGAACACCCACCACTGGCCTTAACTGGGGATCAAGAACGGACCGGACCAGACTGGGAACACACTTCAGTCTCTCATGCCGTGCCACAACAACTTCCCTCCCTCTACTCGCCAATGGCTCCCGTAATCCGATAGCCTTCTCTCCAGCTCTACCCGTGGCAGCCTCCTGCTGCCCAGGCGCCCAAGCCATGTGCCCCCCCCAAAAAAATTTTTGGGGAGTAACCACGGGCTCCCAGCCTCGACTCCGCGCTTCCTCTTCGTACCACCTCCTCTCGGCTGCAGCTGCCTCCAGCTCTTCACGAGGGCGGTGATATTCCTCCTCATACCACCTCCTCTCGGCTGCAGCTGCCTCCAGCTCTTCACGAGGGCGGTGATCTTCCTCCGGTTGTGCCCAAGGACCCTTTCCAGCCCGAATCTCCTCCCAAGTCCAAAAATCCTTAGGAGGCGTCCATACATCCTGCGTAGGTAGGTCCTGTTGCCGCTTGTTACGCCGCTTGGTCCTCTTGTGGTGGGTTATTCTGTCACGATCGTCTGAAGGATTGGACCAATGCGCAGCGTTGCGAGTGAACATGATGACTTTATTAATTAAAGTAACCACGAAGAAAACAACAAACAATGATACGTGAAGTTCTAAACTGAATACGACTAACAGCTACAAAGAAACAATAACCCACAACCACAAGGTGAAAACACACAGAATAAATATGGCTCCCAATCAGAGATAACGAGCCGAACAGCTGACACTCGTTACCTCCGATTGGGAGTCATTAACCAAATACCAAAAACACAAACAAATGAAACTCACCCCTATCCAACACCACCAAATGAAATACACCCAAAAGAAAAATGAACAACCCTGGCTCAAAATCAACGTCCATAGAGCCAGAGTGTTACAGCTCTACAGAAGACTATGACAAACAGGGAGCCTGTCACACTCTGGCTCCAGGACTTGTGTATTTGAGCCAGGGTGTATGTTGTTTTGTTGGGTTTTGGGTGATGTTTTATGGTTGCATGTCTGTCACGTTTATTTCTAGGTGGGGAGTTCTGTTGTGTCTATTTCTAGGTTGTGGTTGTGTTTCCTTGTTTGTATTCAATGACTCCCAATCGGAGGTAACGAGTGTCAGCTGTCGGCTCGTTATCTCTGATTGGGAGCCATATTTAAGAGGTAGGTTTTCTTGTGTTAGTTGTGGGTTTTTGTTCTATGTTCAGTCGGTGTACTGAGGACGTTACGGATCGTGTTTTGTTTTGTCGTTATTTCAACATTAAAGTCATCATGTTCACTCCCAACGCTGCGCTTTGGTCCTACTTTATTGGCGATCCTGACAGAAAAACCCACCACAACGAGACCAAGCAGCAGTTGGATAACGGGTGGTGGAGCCAGAAGAGTGAAGGTTGGGAGAGGACTATGGAGGCCTGGTCCACCGAGAGGAGAGACCCCCAGAAAATGTTTAGGGGGGGGCTCACGACGTCGGGGCAGAAGGTGTACGGCCCGGAGGAGTGCAAGAGGTTGGCAGATATGGCCGCCAGTTTAAGGGGGCCACTGGTTACGAAGGGGATGGAAAGTGTGGAGGCACGGAGAGAGGTACTGGGGGGTGTTTCCAGTCCGGTCCGGCCCGTTCCTGATCCCCGTGTAGGGCCAGGGGTGTGTGTCCCCAGTGCGGTTCTGCCTGTCCCTGCTCAACGCCCCGAGCCTACGGGGTGCGTCGTCAGCCCTGTCCAGCCAGAGCCGTCCGCCAGACAGGATCAGCCAGAGCCTTCCGCCAGACGGGATCAGCCAGAGCCTTCCGCCAGACGGGATCAGCCAGAGCCTTCCGCCAGACAGGATCAGCCAGAGCCTTCTGCCAGACAGGATCAGCCAGAGCCTTCCGCCAGCCAGGATCCGCCAGAGCCGTCCAGCCATGAGCAGCCAGATCCGTCAGCCGGCCATGAGCAGCCAGATCCGTCAGCCAGCCATGAGCAGCCAGATCCGTCAGCCAGCCATGAGCAGCCAGATCCGTCAGCCAGCCATGAGCAGCCAGATCCGTCAGCCAGCCATGAGCAGCCAGATCCGTCAGCCAGCCATGAGCAGCCAGATCCATCAGCCAGCCATGAGCCGTCCAGCCAGGATCCGCCAGAGCCGTCCAGCCAGGATCCGCCAGAGCCGTCCAGCCGGGATCCGCCAGAGCCGTCCAGCCGGGATCCGCCAGAGCTGTCCAGCCGGGATCCGCCAGAGCCGTCCAGCCGGGATCCGCCAGAGCCGTCCAGCCGGGATCCGCCAGAGCCGTCCAGCCGGGATCCGCCAGAGCCGTCCAGCCGGGATCCGCCAGAGCCGTCCAGCCAGGATCCGCCAGAGCCGACCAGCCAGGAGCCACCAGAGCCGTCCAGCCAGTATCCGCCATTCAGCCTGGTACTGCCCCTTAGTCCGGTACTGCCCCTTAGTCCGGTACTTCCCCGTAGTCCGGTGCTGCCCCTTAGTCCGGTGCCGCCCCTTAACCCAGTGGGGTGTAGTTGGGGGGTGGTAATGTGGAGGAGGCTAGGGAAGCGGGTGGTGACTAAGGTGGGAAGGGGACCACGACCAGGGGCAGAACCGCCACCGTGGACAGACGCCCACCCAGACCCTCCCCTAGACTGTATGCTGGTGCGCCCGGAGTTCGCACCTTTAGGGGGGGGTACTGTCACACTCTGGCTCCAGGACTTGTGTATTTGAGCCAGGGTGTATGTTGTTTTGTTGGGTTTTGGGTGATGTTTTATGGTTGCATGTCTGTCACGTTTATTTCTAGGTGGGGAGTTCTGTTGTGTCTATTTCTAGGTTGTGGTTGTGTTTCCTTGTTTGTATTCAATGACTCCCAATCGGAGGTAACGAGTGTCAGCTGTCGGCTCGTTATCTCTGATTGGGAGCCATATTTAAGAGGTAGGTTTTCTTGTGTTAGTTGTGGGTTTTTGTTCTATGTTCAGTCGGTGTACTGAGGACGTTACGGATCGTGTTTTGTTTTGTCGTTATTTCAACATTAAAGTCATCATGTTCACTCCCAACGCTGCGCTTTGGTCCTACTTTATTGGCGATCCTGACAGAGCCCATAAGGGTTGGAGAAGGAAACAGGCATTGAAGAAATTGTTCAAAGTTTATTGAGGCACTTGAGACCAGTTTTTAGAAGGCAGCAGAAAACATGTCAGTGTTTTGACAAGGCAACAGGAAATGGTTCAAAGTAATGTTGAGGGCCTGGTGTGTCGCTGAGACAATGGACGGTCACGTCTGGTTCAGCACTCTCCTTTACTCCTGATGTGAACGTGACGATTATGCTTCCTGGGAACACACACGGAGCAGAATTAAAGACACGCACAAACACAGAACGAGACAGAGGCACAGACAGACAAGCACAGAACAAGACAAGTTGTTGAAAGCTTTAGTTGGTTACTTACATGTTTTCATAGCACAGCGTGCATTCGTTACCGTAGGTGATGCCATCGGTTCCACACACTGGATCATATTGCGCGGTGCACATGAACAGGTTGTACTTGGAACAGTTAGGCTGTTGGACAAAAACCAGGTTATGTAATAAATAAATAAGAGGTGTTGGTAATATAGTGTACTAGTATGACACCATATGAAGAGAACATGGATAACAGGGAACAAGCCATACGTTTTCCACCCCTTCCACAGTGCACCTGGGGTGTATTCATTTCTCAGATTCTATTGCAAAACGTGTCACTCAAGCAAACAAATTGAAGCAAACGCAACACAAAAAGGGAATTTGCCTAATAGAAATTCTCATTGGTTGAAAAACGTTTTACATTTAGAGTACACTGTTCGTTGCAAAACGTTTTGCAACAGAATCAGACTAATGAATACACCCCTGACTGTCATGTCAACTAGTTGTTGACCAGGAAGATACAGGTGTACTTGGTGAACAATTGAATTTTGTACAGAGTAAGACCCATACCAGTGTTCTACATTACTAACTACTGTTAATCCAGCACATAGGACAAAGTGTTTTATGAATGCGCATAGCCTTTCACTCCAAAAAAAGAAACGGTTTAGCCTGCTTACCTCTATGCTGCCGTCAGGGAGACTCGCTCCTCGTGCCAAAACTAAAATGGAGAAAGATGTCAAGCCTTAGACTAATTATGATTTAACATCAGATTTGATTTCCAGCCGTTCTAATCTAAACGACAGATAGCGCATCTTTTCTCTAGTCGTAGATTTGCGCGGGCGCCAACAGAGGCAGTCCGGGGGTAGTATCGACTGTTTGTCTAAACTGCTCTTAGAAGTTAATGTTATTTAATAAAACTATTTGACTGCCACTTGAAACTAATTAAGTAAAATTGAACAACACTCACCGGCAACACAGAGGAGTGCGAGAGTCAGTCGTGTAAAGTTCCACATTCTCTCCGTAGTGAAGGGGCGTAGGCAGGTGACGTTGTGTGGCACCGGAGCCGTATTTATACCGTGTAGGTCTCCACCCCCTATTTATACCGTGTAGGTCTCCCCCCCCTATTTATACCGTGTAGGTCTCCACCCCCTATTTATACCGTGTAGGTCTCCACCCCCTATTTATACCGTGTAGGTCTCCACCCCCCTATTTATACCGTGTAGGTCTCCCCCCCCTATTTATACCGTGTAGGTCTCCACCCCCTATTTATACCGTGTAGGTCTCCACCCCCTATTTATACCGTGTAGGACTCCCCCCCCCCCCCCCCCCCCTATTTATACCGTGTAGGTCTCCACCAAGCTTCTACCCCCAAGCCATAAGACTCCTAAATAGCTAATCATGGCTACCCAGACTATTTGCCCCCCCACCCCATCTTTTTACGCTGATGCTACTCTGATAATTATTTATGCATAGTCACTTTACCTCTACTCATATGTACATATTACATCATTTACGTCGACAAACCTGCGCCCCCGCACATTGACTCTGTACCGGTACCCCCTGTATATAGCCTCCCTACTGTTATTTCCCATTGAATCTGTACCAGTACCCCCTGTATATAGCCTCCCTACTGTTATTTCCCATTGACTCTGTACCGGTACCCCCCTGTATATAGCCTCTCTACTGTTATTTCACATTGACTCTGTACCGGTACCCCCTGTATATAGCCTCTCTACTGTTATTTCCCATTGACTCTGTACCGGTACCCCCCTGTATATAGCCTCTCTACTGTTATTTCACATTGACTCTGTACCGGTACCCCCTGTATATAACATCCCTACTGTTATTTCACATTGACTCTGTACCGGTACCCCCTGTATATAGCCTCCCTACTGTTATTTCACATTGACTCTGTACCGGTACCCCCCTGTATATAGCCTCCCTACTGTTATTTCACATTGACTCTGTACTGGTACCCCCTGTATATAGCCTCCCTACTGTTATTTCACATTGACTCTGTACCGGTACCCCCTGTATATAGCCTCCCTACTGTTATTTTACTGCTGCTCTTTAATTGTTTGTTATTTTTATTTTTTACTGATATATTTTTTACTTAACTATTATTTTTCTTAAAACTGCATTGTTGGTTAAGGGCTTGTCAGTAAGCATTTCACTGTAAGGTCTACACCTGTTGTATTCCGCGCATGTGGCAAATAACATTTGATTTGATGTTGGCCATGTGTTCTGTATTCTAAGTGTTTGTATGATGTTGGCCATGTGTTCTGTATTCTAAGTGTTTGTATGATGTTGGCCATGTGTTCTGTATTCTAAGTGTTTGTATGATGTTGGCCATGTGTTCTGTATTCTAAGTGTTTGTATTATGTTGGCCATGTGTTCTGTATTCTAAGTGTTTGTATGATGTTGGCCATGTGTTCTGTATTCTAAGTGTTTGTATGATGTTGGCCATGTGTTCTGTATTCTAAGTGTTTGTATGATGTTGGCCATGTGTTCTGTATTCTAAGTGTTTGTATGATGTTGGCCATGTGTTCTGTATTCTAAGTGTTTGTATGATGTTGGCCATGTGTTCTGTATTCTAAGTGTTTGTATGATGTTGGCCATGTGTTCTGTATTCTAAGTGTTTGTATGATGTTGGCCATGTGTTCTGTATTCTAAGTGTTTGTATGATGTTGGCCATGTGTTCTGTATTCTAAGTGTTTGTATGATGTTGGCCATGTGTTCTGTATTCTAAGTGTTTGTATGATGTTAGCCATGTGTTCTGTATTCTAAGTGTTTGTATTATGTTGGCCATGTGTTCTGTATTCTAAGTGTTTGTATGATGTTGGCCATGTGTTCTGTATTCTAAGTGTTTGTATGATGTTGGCCATGTGTTCTGTATTCTAAGTGTTTGTATGATGTTGGCCATGTGTTCTGTATTCTAAGTGTTTGTATGATGTTGGCCATGTGTTCTGTATTCTAAGTGTTTGTATGATGTTGGCCATGTGTTCTGTATTCTAAGTGTTTGTATGATGTTGGCCATGTGTTCTGTATTCTAAGTGTTTGTATGATGTTGGCCATGTGTTCTGTATTCTAAGTGTTTGTATGATGTTGGCCATGTGTTCTGTATTCTAAGTGTTTGTATGATGTTGGCCATGTGTTCTGTATTCTAAGTGTTTGTATGATGTCGGCCATGTGTTCTGTATTCTAAGTGTTTGTATTATGTTGGCCATGTGTTCTGTATTCTAAGTGTTTGTATGATGTTGTTCATGTGTTCTGTATTCTAAGTGTTTGTATGATGTTGGCCATGTGTTCTGTATTCTAAGTGTTTGTATGATGTTGGCCATGTGTTCTGTATTCTAAGTGTTTGTATGATGTTGGCCATGTGTTCTGTATTCTAAGTGTTTGTATGATGTTGGCCATGTGTTCTGTATTCTAAGTGTTTGTATGATGTTGGCCATGTGTTCTGTATTCTAAGTGTTTGTATGATGTTGGCCATGTGTTCTGTATTCTAAGTGTTTGTATTATGTTGTTCATGTGTTCTGTATTCTAAGTGTTTGTATGATGTTGGCCATGTGTTCTGTATTCTAAGTGTTTGTATGATGTTGGCCATGTGTTCTGTATTCTAAGTGTTTGTATTATGTTGGCCATGTGTTCTGTATTCTAAGTGTTTGTATGATGTTGGCCATGTGTTCTGTATTCTAAGTGTTTGTATGATGTTGGCCATGTGTTCTGTATTCTAAGTGTTTTCTCCTGCTATTTTGTTTGCGATGTTTGATTATGTAAATTCTGCATTTCTTCAGTTTTTGAACAAGAATTAATAAAGTCAAAGTCGCTTTTAGGTAATAGTAGCCTATAGGCCTAATATATATGAATATTGAAGCAGCTCAGATGGCTTAATACTAGGTTCAGTGCATTCGGAAAGTATTCAGACCCCTTGACTTTTTCCACATTTTGTTACGTTACAGCCTTATTCTAAAATGGATAAAATAGTTTTCCCCCCCTCATTAATCTACACACAATACCCCATAATGACAAAGCAAAAAACGTGTATTTGTATTTTTTTCCAATTTATAAAGAAAAAAATAAATGAAATATCAATTTACATAAGTATTCAGACCCTTTACTCAGTACTTGTTGAAGCACCTTTGGCAGTGATTACAGCCTTGAGTCTTCTTGGGTATGACGCTACAAGCTTGGCACACCTGTATTTGGGGAGTTTCTCCCATTCTTCTCTGCAGATCCTCTCAAGCTCTGTCAGGTTGGATGGGGAGCGTCGCTGCACAGCTATTTTCAGTTCTCTCCAGAGATGTTCGATCAGGTTCAAGTCCGGGATCTGGCTGGGCCACTAAAGGACATTCAGAGACTTGTCCTGAAGCCACTCCTGCGTTGTCTTGGCTGTGTGCTTAGGGTCGTTGTCCTGTTGGAAGGTGAACCTTCGCCCCAGTCTGAGGTCCTGAGTGCTCTGGAGCAGGTTTTCATCAAGGATCTCTCTGTAATTTGCTCCGTTCATCTTTCCCTCAATCCTAACTAGTCTCCCAGTCCCTGCCGCTGAAAAACAGTCCCACAGCATGATGCTGCCACCACCATGCTTCACCGTAGGGATGGTATTGGCCAGGTGATGAGCGGTGCCTGCTTTCTTCCAGGCGTGACATTTGGCATTCAGGGCAAAGAGTTAAATCTTGGTTTCATCAGGCCAGAGAATCTTGTTTCTCACGGTCTGAGAGTCCTTTAAGTGCCTTTGGCAAACTCTGTTTGGCCACTCTACCATAAAGCTGCTATTTGATCCATTTTAGAATAAGGCTGTAACGTAACAAAATGTGGAAAAAATCAAGTGGTCTGAATACTTTCCGAATGCACTGTGTATATATATGTGATGGGATGTATAGACATTATGGACAGTATATGGATATAATATATGGTATATCTGTAGAATACGTGGATAGAATACTATATGTACAGCAATAGTTAAATGATGGCCTTGACTAGAATACAGTATATACACATGAAGTGGGTAAAACAGGATGTAAACATTAAAGTGGCCAGTGTTCCATTATTAAAGTGGCCAGTGATTCCATGTCTATGTATATGGGGCAGCAGCCTCTAAGGTGCAGGAATGAGTAACCGGGTGGTAGCCGGCTAGTGCCAGTGACTAGGTTCAGGGCAGGGTACTGGGTGGAGGCCGATTAGTGCCATTGACTAAGTTCAGGGCAGGGTACCGGGTGGTAGCCGGCTAGTGATGGCTATTTAACAGTCCGATGGCCTTGAGATAGAAGCTGTTTTCCAGTCTCTCGGTCCCAGCTGATTCACCTGTACTGACCTCTCCTTCTGGATGGTAGCGGGGTGAACAGGCAGTGGCTCGGGTGGCTGAGGTCCTTAATGATCTTCTTGGCCTTCCTGTGACACCTGGTGCTGTACATGTCCTGGAGGGCAGGCAATGTACCCCCGGTGATGCATTGGGCAGACTGTGATGTGGAAAATTGTCACTATACTTTATTAAAAATCAAAGTTCTTACAGAGTTTTTGTAGAATCTAGAGACTTTATTACAATGGACAAAGCCGGGGTGATTTGCAAAGCATCCTCCCTTCTCTCTCTCTGCTCCTCCTCTAGAGTCTCATTCACACACATCCTAGCTTAAAAGCCCCTCCCTCTTGGGTTCTCCTACCATTGTCTTCAGTTTCCCGCTCTCTACCGCTCCACCCACTCCCTTAGTCTCTCTACCGCTCCACCCACTCCCTTAGTCTCTCTACCGCTCCACCCACTCCCTTCGTCTCTCTACCGCTCCACCCACTCCCTTCGTCTCTCTACCGCTCCACCCACTCCCTTCGTCTCTCTACCGCTCCACCCACTCCCTTCGTCTCTCTACCGCTCCACCCACTCCCTTAGTCTCTCTACCGCTCCACCCACTCCCTTCGTCTCTCTACCGCTCCACCCACTCCGTTCGTCTCTCTACCGCTCCACCCACTCCCTTTGTCTCTCTACCGCTCCACCCACTCCCTTTGTCTCTCTACCGCTCCACCCACTCCCTTCGTCTCTCTACCGCTCAACCCACTCCCTTCGTCTCTCTACCGCTCCGCCCACTCCCTTCGTCTCTCTACCGCTCCACCCACTCCCTTCTGGACACAGACAAACTGGGAGTTTGGTGACATATGTGCTACTCCCCCTTCTCTCTCTCCCCCTCATTCTTTCACACTTCCTCTCCCCCTCTCTCCCTCCTCTTATTTCACCTTCCCCCCTCTTCTCCCCCTCTCAACCTGTTCTTCTCCTCCTCTCTTCCCCCTCTTCTCCCTCCTCCCAGCCTCCTGTTCTTTTGTGTCTTTTGACTTCCTGTTGTTAAGGATGAGGTCACAGGGATAAGGAGGAGATGGGAGTGTGTGTTTGTGTCACCTCATTGGCCCTTCTTTAGAAAGCAGACTAATGTGAGAAAAACCATCAGTCAAATCCCACACAGGACAGAGAGGAGGATCACACAGTTTGCTGTGTCATCACAGTGAGAGACAACGTCAAAACCGTTCAAGTTGTAAATGGTGGCCTCTTAATTTTAACAGCCTGTGACCAGCTTGACCAGCTTGATGCTGTGACCAGCTTGATAATATTAGACACATTTACTTCAGTATAATTTCTATGATTTTGTCCTCATCACTTTGTGTCTCCTGATAAAGCTACTGTGTTTTATGATTAGTTGTGTTGTTGTTGTTTAGCTGCGTTTGATGATTGATTATGTGTTGCCTACGGTGCTTCTTTGTTGCTGTCTATGGAAAGAAACAGTTATTTGGCCATAGATTAGAAAGTGTTAACTCAGTAAGAGTCACTTTGGTAATGGGCTGTGAAAGAGAACAATGACTGGCTATTGAATCAGACTACTGGAATACTCTGGAATTCTTATCTTCACATTGCCGATAAACCTCATCATCCCTCAATAACTTCCAACGAAGACTGGGGGGTCAGCCTGATGAACCAAACTACTCAGTAATCTCCTCCATGAAGACTGGGGGGTCAGCCTGATGAACCAAACTACTCAGTAATCTCCTCCATGAAGACTGGGGGATCAGCCTGATGAACCAAACTACTCAGTAATCTCCTCCATGAAGACTGGGGGATCAGCCTGATGAACCAAACTACTCAGTAATCTCCTCCATGAAGACTGGGGGTCAGCCTGATGAACCAAACTACTCAGTAATCTCCTCCATGAAGACTGGGGGTCAGCCTGATGAACCAAACTACTCAGTAATCTCCTCCATGAAGACTGGGGGATCAGCCTGATGAACCACACTACTCAGTAATCTCCTCCATGAAGACTGGGGGTCAGCCTGATGAACCAAACTACTCAGTAATCTCCTCCATGAAGACTGGGGGATCAGCCTGATGAACCACACTACTCAGTAATCTCCTCCATGAAGACTGGGGGATCAGCCTGATGAACCAAACTACTCAGTAATCTCCTCCATGAAGACTGGGGGTCAGCCTGATGAACCAAACTACTCAGTAATCTCCTCCATGAAGACTGGGGGATCAGCCTGATGAACCAAACTACTCAGTAATCTCCTCCATGAAGACTGGGGGTCAGCCTGATGAACCAAACTACTCAGTAATCTCCTCCATGAAGACTGGGGGTCAGCCTGATGAACCAAACTACTCAGTAATCTCCTCCATGAAGACTGGGGGATCAGCCTGATGAACCACACTACTCAGTAATCTCCTCCATGAAGACTGGGGGATCAGCCTGATGAACCAAACTACATTTACATTTACATTTACATTTACGTCATTTAGCAGACGCTCTTATCCAGAGCGACTTACAAATAGGTGCATTCACCTTATAGCCAGTGGGATCACCACTTTACAATGTTTTCTTTTTTCTTTTATTTAGATTTTTTTGGGTTGGGGTTTGGGTTGGGGTTGGGGTAAGGGGGGGGGGGGATAGAAGGATTACTTTATCCTATCCCAGGTATTCCTTAAAGAGGTGGGGTTTCAAATGTCTCCGGAAGGTGGTAAGTGACTCCGCTGTCCTGGCGTCGTGAGGGAGCTTGTTCCACCATTGGGGTGCCAGAGCAGCAAACAGTTTTGACTGGGCTGAGCGGGAACTATGCTTCCGCAGAGGAAGGGGAGCCAGCAGGCCAGAGGTGGATGAACGCAATGCCCTCGTTTGGATGTAGGGACTGATCAGAGCCTGAAGGTACAGAGGTGCCGATCCCCTCACAGCTCCATAGGCAAGCACCATGGTCTTGTAACAGATGCGAGCTTCAACTGGAAGCCAGTGGAGTGTGCGGAGGAGCGGGGTGACGTGAGAGAACTTGGGAAGGTTGAACACCAGACGGTTTGCGGCATTCTGGATGAGTTGTAGGGGTTTAATGGCACAGGCAGGGAGCCCAGCCAACAGCGAGTTGCAGTAATCCAGACGGGAGATGACAAGTGCCTGGATTAGGACCTGTGCCGCTTGCTTTGTAAGGCAGGGTCGTACTCTCCGAATGTTGTAGAGCATGAACCTGCAGGATCGGGTCACCGCCTTGATGTTAGCGGAGAACGACAGGGTGTTGTCCAGGGTCACGCCAAGGCTCTTCGCACTCTGGGAGGAGGACACAATGGAGTTGTCAACCGTGATGGCGAGATCATGGAACGGGCAGTCCTTCCCCGGGAGGAAGAGCAGCTCCGTCTTGCCAAGGTTCAGCTTGAGGTGGTGATCCGTCATCCATACTGATATGTGTGCCAGACATGCAGAGATGCGATTCGCCACCTGGTTATCAGAAGGGGGAAAGGAGAAGATTAGTTGTGTGTCGTCAGCGTAGCAATGATAGGAGAGGCCATGTGAGGATATGACAGAGCCAAGTGACTTGGTGTATAGGGAGAATAGGAGAGGGCCTAGAACTGAGCCCTGGGGGACACCAGTGGTGAGAGCACGTGGTGCGGAGACAGCTTCTCGCCACGCCACTTGGTAGGAGCGACCGGTCAGGTAGGACGCGATCCAGGAGTGAGCCGCACCGGAGATGCCCAGCTCGGAGAGGGTGGAGAGGAGGATCTGATGGTTCACAGTATCAAAGGCAGCAGACAGGTCTAGAAGGACAAGAGCAGAGGAGAGAGAGTTAGCTTTAGCAGTGCGGAGAGCCTCCGTGACACAGAGAAGAGCAGTCTCAGTTGAATGACCAGTCCTGAAACCTGACTGGTTTGGATCAAGAAGGTCATTCTGAGAGAGATAGCAAGAGAGTTGGCTAAAGACGGCACGCTCAATAGTTTTGGAAAGAAAAGAAAGAAGGGATACTGGTCTGTAGTTGTTGACATCAGTGGGATCGAGTGTTGGTTTTTTGAGAAGGGGTGCAACTCTCGCTCTCTTGAAGACGGAAGGGACATAGCCAGCGGTCAAGGATGAGTTGATCAGCGAGGTGAGGTAGGGGAGAAGGTCACCGGAGATGGTCTGGAAAAGAGAGGAGGGGATGGGGTCAAGCGGGCAGGTTGTTGGGCGGCCTGCAGTCACAAGTCGCAAGATTTTATCTGGAGAGAGAGGGGAGAAAGAAGTCAAAGCATAGGGTAGGGCAGTGTGAGCAGGACCAGCAGTGTCATTAGACTTAACAAACGAGGATCGGATGTCGTCAACCTTCTTTTCAAAGTGGTTGATAAAGTCATCCACAGAGAGAGAGGAGGGGGGGGGGGGGATTCAGCAGGGAGGAGAATGTGGCAAATAGCTTCCTAGGGTTAGAGGCAGATGCTTGGAATTTAGAGTGGTAGAAAGTGGCCTTAGCAGCAGAAACAGATGAAGAAAATGTTGAGAGGAGGGAGTGAAAAGATGCCAGGTCGGCAGGGAGTTTAGTTTTCTTCCATTTCCGCTCCGCTGCCCGGAGCTCTGTTCTGTGAGCTCGCAATGAGTCATCAAGCCACGGAGCTGGAGGGGAGGACCGAGCCGGCCGGGAGGATAGGGGACACAGAGAGTCAAAGGATGCAGAAAGGGAGGAGAGGAGGGTTGAGGAGGCAGAATCAGGAGATTGGAGGGAGAAGGATTGAGCAGAGGGAAGAGATGATAGGATGGAAGAGGAGAGAGTAGTGGGAGAGAGAGAGCGAAGGTTGCGGCGGCGCATTACCATCTGTGTAGGGGCAGAGTGAGTAGTGTGGGAGGAGAGCGAGAGAGAAAAGGATACAAAGTAGTGGTCGGAGACATGGAGGGGAGTTGCAGTGAGATTAGTAGAAGAGCAGCATCTAGTAAAGATGAGGTCAAGCGTATTGCCTGCCTTGTGAGTAGGGGGGGACGGTGAGAGGGTGAGGTCAAAAGAGGAGAGGAGTGGAAAGAAGGAGTCAGAGAGAAATGAGTCAAATGTAGACGTAGGGAGGTTGAAATCCCCCAGAACTGTGAGGGGTGAGCCATCCTCAGGAAAGGAACTTATCAAGGCGTCAAGCTCATTGATGAACTCACCAAGGGAACCTGGAGGGCGATAGATGACAAGGATATTAAGCTTAAATGGGCTAGTGACTGTGACAGCATGGAATTCAAATGAGGAGATAGACAGATGGGTTAGGGGAAAAATTGAGAATGTCCACTTGGGAGAGATGAGGATTCCTGTGCCACCACCCCTCTGACCAGATGCTCTCGGGGTATGCGAGAACACATGGTCAGACGAGGAGAGAGCAGTAGGAGTAGCAGTGTTTTCAGTGGTAATCCATGTTTCCATCAGCGCCAGGAAGTCGAGGGACTGGAGGGTAGCATAGGCTGGGTTGAAGTCAGCCTTGTTGGCAGCAGAACGGCAGTTCCAGAGGCTGCCTGAGACCTGGAACTCCAGGTGTGGGGTGCGTGCAGGGACCACCAGGTTAGAGAGGCAGCAGCCACGCGGTGTGAGGCGTTTGTGTAGCCTGTGCGGAGAGGAGAGAACAGGGATAGGCAGAGGCATAGTTGACAGGCTGTAGCAAATGGCTACAATAATGCAGAGGAGATCGGAATGAAATGAACTAAACATCTGGGAAAGGAGAGAGTAAAAAACCAAAACTCCCAAATATAACTCTCCCAACTTCACCTCAGAAACTATAATTGTTTCACTGAACCACCCGAATAAAACTCTCCCAACTTCCACTTTAGAAATTAGAATTGTTGTGAACTACAGCGGTTCAATGTTTCAAGGAATAGACTCAACTTACTTTATTCAGCTAGCTAACTATGACGCTATAGCTAACTAGCATGCTAGCATCCAATAACACACAGTTTAGCACCAATACTTGGTTACAACAAACTACCAATAGTGTGTTAACACACTAAACAGATAATTTGTGTCCGTGTCTAGTTCCTTTCATAACGCAGCAATAATTAAACGTTGGCTAGCTAGCACAAATATATTGTATTTAGCTGCTACAGTACAGCTAGCTGGTCGTGTTGGCTAGCTAGCAATGGCTGCTGTGTTGACTTTGTTTGAATAACGGCGGCGCTGCGAACAAATGTAGCTGGCTAAAAGGATATTTAGTTGCTACCGTTGCTAATAGCTACTCGCCAGCTAGTCCAGGAGGTGAGTTAGCTAGCTAGCTAGCTTCGTGCTACACCCGGCACCGCCGAATACAATGCTAACCTACAATAACTACCCACAACAGCCCACGATGCCTACCTATAATACCTAATAATATACAGCCCACGATGCCTACCTATAATACCTATCTACAATCTAAATACATAGTTTAAGCCTTACTCGACAAAGCCCAAGCTATGTATAAAGCCAAACTTACCCGACGCCAGCTGTCTGGGTGGCAGACTGCAATCAGTAGCTGTAATTAAGTACAGCAGCCACCAACCACCTAACGTTAATGCCTCGGATAATGAGGTTAGAAAAACAGCTGAATGGTAGGTAGCTAGCTGGCCCAATTACAGGTACTCTTAAGCGTGAAATAACATTGGAAACAGCTATCCACAGTTGCTAAAAGTTACCAGTAGCTACCCGCTAGCTAGCTAGCTTTGTTGGTCCAGGTAGTGGGTTAGCTAGCCTCGTGCTAGCCTCGTGCTTCGCCGGGCTCCGCCGAATACAATACTTACCTACAATAATTACCTACAATAACCTACAATAACTACCTAAGTAAACTACCTACAATACCTAACTACAATACCTACCTACAATCGAAATACATGGTTTAAGCTTTACTCAACACCATATAAGAAGCCAAGCTTACCTCCTGCTAGAGAAAACACAACCTCTCCCGACCAGGAACACAAGACTCCAAACTACTCAGTAATCTCCTCCATGAAGACTGGGGGTCAGCCTGATGAACCAAACTACTCAGTAATCTCCTCCATGAAGACTGGGGGTCAGCCTGATGAACCAAACTACTCAGTAATCTCCTCCATGAAGACTGGGGGATCAGCCTGATGAACCACACTACTCAGTAATCTCCTCCATGAAGACTGGGGGATCAGCCTGATGAACCAAACTACTCAGTAATCTCCTCCATGAAGACTGGGGGATCAGCCTGATGAACCAAACTACTCAGTAATCTCCTCCATGAAGACTGGGGGATCAGCCTGATGAACCAAACTACTCAGTAATCTCCTCCATGAAGACTGGGGGATCAGCCTGATGAACCAAACTACTCAGTAATCTCCTCCATGAAGACTGGGGGTCAGCCTGATGAACCAAACTACTCAGTCATCTCCTCCATATAGCCCAACTCTCACACACACACATCCACACATGCACACACACACACTTACAAAAAAAAGTTTTGCGATTGCTGATCGGTTCATTTGTACATTTATGATTAATGGGTTTTGTTATCTGTTTTAACCAACCTTTTAATATTTTTTCTTTTAATTTTTTTATTTTTTAAACTTATGTATTGTATATTGTTTTTTTGTGGTGTGGTTTCATTATAAGCCCTTCGGCTTCCAACCAGCACACCTCTTTTAATAATTTTTAAAACATCTGTATTGTTGTTTATCACTTATTTTCTTTGGCGCAAATAAATTAAACCTTAAACTGAACCTAAAATTAGGCAACAACAAAGAATAGACACACACACTAGTGGTGTGCGGGTCAGCTGTTCGTTCACCCGCACTATCAGCAATTGCCAATAACCCATCCGCAACGCCCGACTATACAAGATAACGTGAAACTCGGATGGCCGCAGCCGATCCTAGAAGGCGCTGCATGGTCAATCTGTCTTCTGCATTGGCGGTGATACGGCCTCTGCAGAAGTCAGGGTATTCATACTTCTTGCGCTTTGTGGAACAGCACAGAGCTGTTGAGCAGTGCTGTTGTGAAGGAAGTTGGCAAGGAAGTGAGTTTGTGTTTATACAGGACCTACCGTCAACCAATCATGGCAATGCAAAGCTATACAGAGCCCTCCACATTGTTACAACATTTGGGAGGCGCACTGCAGATGTGGTAAGGAGCTCA
The DNA here is from genome assembly GCF_964263955.1 of Coregonus lavaretus. Lineage (NCBI taxonomy): Eukaryota > Metazoa > Chordata > Actinopteri > Salmoniformes > Salmonidae > Coregonus > Coregonus lavaretus. The sequence continues at coordinate 166,587 of NW_028158585.1, read as the reverse complement.
ATTTGGCCTCTGCGTGCCCCAGAGGCTCCGTAATTGTGTCAAACCCTCCATACGGAGCCTCTGACCACATTTTCGGATCAAGCATAAGCTGGCTTTAACCCGCTAAAATATAAATAAAATAGCGCTGTAGGCTACAGTCAGAGATGCTGGAACGATTTTTTGACAGGGTGTGCCTGATTTCGATATGTTTCTGCTTACAATTTCCAACATTTTGGTAGGTTATTTGTTAGTCAACTTGTCTATAATTAGATACATGCAGCTTCTCTTCTGCCATTATATGTTGCCCTAGAAGACTAAAGAAAACCTTGTTCACCAGAAGAATTTCATGAACGATAGAATGAATGCTTCAATCCATACTGAACCAAAATATAAAGGTAACATGTAAAATGTTGGTCCCATGTTTCATGAGATGAAATAAAAGATCCCAGAAATGTTCCATGTGCACAAAAATCGTATTTCTCTAAAATGCTGTGCACAAATTTGTTTACATATGAAAAGAGAACCATCCCGCTCTCCCAGAAGCTTGGCTGGTGTGTAAAACCAGCTAATTCAGACAAACACGCAACAGACAAGCTTCTGGGAGAGCGCGATGGTTCTCTTTTGATGAGTTACTATCCCCCTCCATCAGCAGCCCTGAACTCTGAACTCTGAACCATGTCTTTTGAAACTATCAGCAAGTTTACTGAGGCGAGAGCCCGAACGTTCACATTCAGCAAAGGAGATGCGGATAAAATTCTACTCCCTGGTGTTGGTAAAGTAGGGATATAGCTTTAAAACACTAAAGTGCATTATGGGTAACGTAGTAAGTTTACTTTAGTTTTTTTGATTCAATTGTTGTGGTGTGGAGGATGTAGCCGACCTGTGAGCCATGCTCTTTTCGCTCCGTTAGCCCACTATTTTATTTTGTCATTCAGACTACCTCAGTCAGTACAAGTTTAATAAATGTCAACTGCTTCAGTGGAATTCCAGACTAACTCGTCATTAGCAGTAGATAAGATCCCCAAATGTGGGATTTACCCCCCAGAGCATCTGTAAATTGCTCTGGCCCTGGAGCTAGCAAGTGAAGGAATTCCCTGAGCCGTCCCGACTACGGTCTGGAGGCAAGGCAGGAAAGGTAATACTGGGGACTTAACCACCACCATAGTCCCAGAAAAGGAAGAGTATGAAATAAAAGTTAACAAAACTACAAGAGAGAGACATTTGCTTAGAGCTCCCAGCACAATAACGCTCAGCGAATACTACAAGAACAGAATCATTTTATAAAGGTTTACGTATCCAAAAGGAGCCGTCCATAAGGAAAGGAGATGCTGGTGCTGAATCACTGCTCTATGGACCTACTGCTTCTCATCATTGACCATTCCTCTAAAGAGCTTGCTACTTTAAAACAAGCTACCAATGACTGCAAAAGGGACATTGAGCAGACATATAATCAAGAAGAAGTGGACAGACTCCAGCAGAAGATCAAAACCAAGATCGATAACCTCCAAGCCGATCTACTGAAGTTCAACCTGGGAAAGTTCAAGCACAACACAGTCGACTACAAGGAGCAGAACTTCTACACCTGGTTGTCTGAGAAACCCAAGCACTTGCAGACGACATCCCACACAACAGGCCAACGCATCAGAATCCGGTGAATCCTCTACCTCAGCGATGTCTTCTCCATCCTCCAGATCCAGAAATACTTTTTTGGGCCCCCTGCCCCTCCGACGCTCCAAACGTACACATGCCAAAGACAAATACGCACAAGGAGAGGTACAACAGGTCGGCGGAAGGAGGTGAACGAAGATACCCAAAGCAACAATGCCCCCCGAGAGAATGTCGTTTTTAACCTATCAGATAAAAAGTTTTGTAGTGAACAAATTGATGTTTTAAGCAAAGGGTTATCCTTTGTAACGTATACAGTCACAAATCATTTTCAAGTTATCATTTAACTATTTAAGTTTTTACGTAATATCAATTGAAAGGTTTCTTTAGCTTGATAAAGCTATAGAGGATACCTTGATACCTGGCTTGATAAAGCTATAGAGGATACCCTGATACCTGGCTTGATGAAGCTGTAGAGGATACCCTGATACCTGGCTTGATAAAGCTGTAGAGGATACCCTGATACCTGGCTTGATGAAGCTGTAGAGGATACCCCGATACCTGGCTTGATAAAGCTGTAGAGGATACCTTGATACCTGGCTTGATAAAGCTGTAGAGGATACCCTGATACCTGGCTTGGTGAAGCTGTAGAGGATACCCTGATACCTGGCTTGATAAAGCTATAGAGGATACCCCGAAACCGGCTTGATAAAGCTGTAGAGGATACCCTGATACCTGGCTTGATGAAGCTGTAGAGGATACCCCGATACCTGGCTTGATAAAGCTCCAAAACAAGTTAAACGCTTGAACAGAAGCCAGTTACTTAATAAATCCCATCAAAACAGAACAAACTGTTTTCTGTAAACTATATACTTACTTTCGATGATAGCCATAATGGCATCAAGTCTATCGTCTATAAACACTGGCACAGGTTATCATCAGACTCCTCTTTAAATTCTGCCTTCCAGAATCCACATTTATTCACCTATAAACAATCAAGAAATGTATCAAACATATTGGTTAAATATGATGTGGTCAGAGAGAGAGAAGAGACATTCATAAAGGATGCTTCCCATGTAGATCATGCCCAGCGTCGTCCGGGTTTGGCCGGTGTAGGCCGTCATTGTAAATAAGAATTTGTTCTTAACTTAATTGCCTAGTTAAATAAAACTTTTTAAAAAACAATTGTAGGCCCTCAGACTTCTAGGACCTATGAGATAAAGTAATGTATAACTGGCACTACTAAAGAAGTTATTTATATTTTACAGTGTTCTTGTAATAAGATTTATATCAGAAAAACATTCCACGCCTTGAAAGTACATTTTAGTCATTTAGCAGACGCTCTTATCCAGAGCAACTTACAGTTAGTGAGTGCATACATTTTCATACTGGCCCCACGTGGGAATCGAACCCACAACCCTGGCGTTGCAAACGCCCATGCTCTACCAACTGAGCTACAGAGGCCCTTGGAGTACACCTTGGATAACATAAATCCACTATTACACGTCAAGATATCACCTCGCCAGTACCAAGACACTTTATAGAACAACATCATTCTATTAATGAATTGCGTTCCGTCGGGATCGAAAAGTTCATCCACCACATAAAGGGAGTAACTATGACAACAAATGACTCTAAAGAGAAGCCATGTGGATATATACATTAAATTCCATATCCCCATATGTTTTAAATAAAATAATTAGATTTCACCTCCTTCCTAAAGGTGTCAGGCTGTGCCTGATGTCCTTTGTGGTGGGCTATCTCATGAATTGATATGACGTATTTAGGTGAGCAGACACCTGGGGCAGGTGGTGGGCTATCTCATGAATTGATATGACGTATTTAGGTGAGCAGACACCTGGGGCAGGTGATTCGTGCCCACTCCCATACCCTATAAATCTGTATGTCTTTGTGACTAACTTGTATACAAGGTAGACCAGAGAAGCCACATCCCTGATTGGCTGATTAGAAGCACCTGCTGCTCATAAGTTGTTCAAATGCTGTTCTGAATTAAAAGAAAATTGAAAACCTACACACCGATTGTCGTGCCATTCATCCACCGCCATCACCTCATGTTTCAGCATGATAATGCACGGCCCCATGTCGCAAGGATTTGTACACAATTCCTGGAAGCTGAAAATGTCCCAGTTCTTCCATGGCCTGCATACTTACCAGACGTCACCCTTTGAGCATGTTTGGGATGCTCTGGATCGACGTGTACGACAGCGTGTTCCAGTTCCCACCAATATCCAGCAACTTCACACAGCCATTGAAGAGGAGTGGGACAACATTCCACAGGCCACAATCAACAGCCTGATCAACTCTATGCGAAGGAGATGTGTCGCACTGCATGAGTCAGATGGTGGTCACCCGATACTGACAGGTTTTCTGATCCATGCCCCTACCTTTTTTTTAAAGGTACAGTTGAAGTCGGAAGTTTACATACACCTTAGCCAAAAACATTTAAACTAAGTTTTTCACAATTCCTTACATTTAATCCTAGTAAAAATTCCCTGTCTTAGGTCAGTTAGGATCACCACTTTATTTTAAGAATGTGAAATGTCAGAATAATAGTAGAGAGAATGATTTATTTCAGCTTTTATTTCTTTCATCACATTCCCAGTGGGTCAGAAGTTTACATACACTCAATTAGTATTTGGTAGCATTGCCTTTAAATTGTTTAACTTGGGTCAAACGTTTCGGGTAGCCTTCCACAAGCTTCCCACAATAAGTTGGGTAAATTTTGGCCCATTCCTCCTGACAGAGCTGGTGTAACTGAGTCAGGTTTGTAGGCCTCCTTGCTCGCACACGCTCAGGGCTTTGTGATGGCCACTCCAATACCTTGACTTTGTTATCCTTAAGCCATTTTGCCACAACTTTGGAAGTATGCTTGGGGTCATTGTCCATTTGGAAGACCCATTTACGACCAAGCTTTAACTTCCAGACTGATGTCTTGAGATGTTGCTTCAATATATCCACATAATTTTCCTTCCTCATGATGCCATCTATTTTGTGAAGTGCACCAGACCCTCCTGCAGCAAAGCACCCCCACAGCATGATGCTAACACCGCCGTGCTTCACGGTTGGGATGGTGTTCTTCGGCTTGCAAGCGTTCCCCTTTTTCCTTCAATCATAACGATGGTCATTATGGCCAAACAGTTATATTTTTGTTTCATCAGACCAGAGGACATTTCTCCAAAAAGTACGATCTTAGTCCCCATGTGCAGTTGCAAACCGTAGTCTGGCTTTTTTATGGCGGTTTTGGAGCAGTGGCATCTTCCTTGCTGAGCGGCCTTTCAGGTTATGTCGATATAGGACTCATTTTACTGTGGATATAGATACTTTTGTACCTGTTTCCTCCAGCATCTTCACAAGGTCCTTTCTGTTGTTCTGGGATTGATTTGCACTTTTCGCACCAAAGTACGTTCATCTCTAGGAGACAGAACGCGTCTCCTTCCTGAGCGGTATGATGGCTGCGTGGTCCCATGGTGTTTATACTTGCATACTATTGTTTGTACAGATGAACGTGGTACCTTCAGGCATTTGGAAATTGCTCCCAAGGATGAACCAGACTTGTGGAGGTCTACAAATTTTTTTCTGAGGTCTTGACTGATTTCTTTTGATTTTCCCATGATGTCAAGCAAAGAGGCACTGAGTTTGAAGGTAGGCCTTGAAATACATCCACAGGTACACCTCCAATTACATTTACATTTAAGTCATTTAGCAGACGCTCTTATCCAGAGCGACTTACAAATTGGTGCATTCAACTTAGCATAGCCAGTGGGACAACCACCCTTCTTTTTTTTTTATGGGGTGGTGGGGGGGGGGGTAGAAGGATTACTGTTATACTATTCCAGGTATTCCTTAAAGAGGTAGGGTTTCAAGTGTCTCCGGAAGGTGGTCAGTGACTCTGCTGTCCTGGCGTCGTGGGGGAGCTTGTTCCACCATTGGGGTGCCAGAGCAGCGAATAGCTTTGACTGGGCTGAGCGGGAACTGTGCTTCCATAGCGGTAGGGGAGCTAGCAGGCCAGAAGTGGATGAACGCAGTGCCCTTGTTTGGGTGTAGGATCAGAGCCTGAAGGTAAGGAGGTGCCGTTCCCCTAACAGCTCCATAGGCAAGCACCATGGTTTTGTAGTAGATGCGATCTTCAACTGGAAGCCAGTGGAGTGTGCGGAGGAGCGGGGTGACATGAGAGAACGTGGGAAGGTTGAACACCAGACGGGCTGCAGCGTTCTGGATGAGTTGTAGGGGTTTAATGGCAGAGGCAGGGAGCCCAGCCAACAGCGAGTTGCAGTAATCCAGACGGGAGATGACAAGTGCCTGGATTAGGACCTGTGCTGCTTTCTGTGTACTCTGCAAATGTTGTAGAGCATGAACCTGCAGGATCGGGTCACAGCTTTGATGTTAGCGGAGAACGACAGGGTGTTGTCCAGGGTCACGCCAAGGTTCTTTGCACTCTGGGAGGAGGACACAATGGAGTTGTCAACCGTGATGTCGATATCATGGAGTGGGCAGTCCTTCCCCGGGAGGAAGAGCAGCTCCGTCTTGCCGAGGTTCAGCTTGAGGTGGTGATCCGACATCCACACTGATATGTCTGCCAGACATGCAGAGATGCGATTCGCCACCTGGTTATCAGAAGGGCCAAAGGAGAAGATTAGTTGTGTGTCGTCAGCGTAGCAATGATAGGAGAGACCATGTGAGGATATGACAGAGCCAAGTGACTTGGTGTATAGAGAGAATAGGAGAGGGCCTAGAACTGAGCCCTGGGGGACACCAGTGATGAGAGCACGTGGTGCGGAGACAGATTCTCGCCACGCCACCTGGTAGGAGCGACCGGTCAGGTAGGACGCAATCCAAGAGTGAGCAGTGCCGGAGATGCCCAACTCGGAGAGGGTGGAGAGGAGGATCTGATGGTTCACAGTATCAAAGGCAGCAGACAGGTCTAGAAGGACAAGAGCAGAGGAGAGAGAGTTAGCTTTAGCAGTGCGGAGAGCCTCCGTGAAACAGAGAAGAGCAGTCTCAGTTGAATGACCAGTCTTGAAACCTGACTGGTTTGGATCAAGAAGGTCATTCTGAGAGAGATAGCAGGAGAGTTGACTAGAGACTCAAGAGTTTTGGAGAGAAAAGAAAGAAGGGATACTGGTCTGTAGTTGTTGACATCGGAGGGATTGAGTGTAGGTTTTTTGAGGAGGGGTGCAACTCTCGCTCTCTTGAAGACGGAAGGGACATAGCCAGCGGTCAAGGATGAGTTGATGAGCGAGGTGAGGTAGGGGAGAAGGTCACCCCAATAGAATCCCCATACTTTATTAAAGACAGCGTCTCCATCCTAGAGGGGGAGATCAATCATTTCCAGGCCCAGGGACACATACTAGTCTGTGGTGACCTACTTTATCACAGACCTCAACCCAGAGTCTCGTTCACAGTCAGCCCACTGACACCCCTATCAGATCACAGCAAAATCACAGCCTTCTTGAACAGAGCAATACTCAATCATGAGGCATCAAAGCCGAATAAACTGCATAGTATTAAGAAACACTATAGATTGAAGGAAAATAGTGTCGAAACCTACCAAAAAACTATTGGGAAACAAAAACCCTATTAATTTCAGCTTCCCTATCAAATATAAAAATGTCAAGACAGCCAACAGTTAACAACAATGAAAAATGGTTTGATGTAGAATGCAAAAAACTTAATAAGAAATTGAGAAACCTATCCAACCAAAAACATAGAGACCCAGAAAACCTGAGCCTACGCCTGTCCTGACCTGGCATCTTTTCACTCCCTCCTCTCTACATTTTCATCCTCTGTTTCTGCTGCTAAAGCCACTTTCTACCACTTTAAATCCCCCCCCCCCCCCCCCCTCCCTCTCTGTGGATGACTTCGTCAACCATTTTGAAGAGAAGGTTGACGACATCCGATCCTCGTTTGTTAAGTCAAATGACACTGCTGGTCCTGCTCACACTGCCCTACCCTATGCTTTGACTTCTTTCTCCCCTCTCTCTCCAGATGAAATCTTGCGACTTGTGACGGCCGGCCGCCCAACAACCTGCCCGCTTGACCCAATCCCCTCCTCTCTTCTCCAGACCATTTCCGGAGACCTTCTCCCTTACCTCACCTCGCTCATCAACTCATCCTTGACCGCTGGCTATGTCCCTTCCGCCTTCAAGAGAGCGAGAGTTGCACCCCTTCTCAAAAAACCTACAATCGATCCCTCTGATGTCAACAACTACAGACCAGTATCCCTTCTTTCTTTTCTCTCCAAAACTCTTGAGCGTGCCGTCTTTAACCAACTCTCTTGATATCTCTCTCAGAATTACCTTCTTGATCCAAACCAGTCAGGTTTCAAGACTGGTCGTTCAACTGAGACTGCTCTTCTCTGTGTCACGGAGGCTCTCCGCACTGCTAAAGCTAACTCTCTCTCCTCTGCTCTTGTCCTTCTAGACCTGTCTGCTGCCTTTGATACGGTGAACCATCAGATCCTCCTCTCCACCCTCTCCGAGTTGGGCATCTCCGGCGCGGCTCACTCCTGGATTGCGTCCTACCTGACAGGTCGCTCCTACTAAGTGGCGTGGCGAGAATCTGTCTCCGCACCACGTGCTCTCACCCCTGGTGTCAGTTCTAGGCCCTCTCCTATTCTCGCTATACACCAAGTCACTTGGCTCTGTCATATCCTCACATGGTCTCTCCTATCATTGCTACGCAGACGACACACAATTCATTTTCTCTTTTCCACCTTCTGATAACCAGGTGGCGAATCGCATCTCTGCATGTCTGGCAGACATATCAGTGTGGATGTCGGATCACCACCTCAAGCTGAACCTCGGCAAGACGGAGCTGCTCTTCCTCCCGGGGAAGGACTGCCCATTCCATGATCTCGCCATCACGGTTGACAACTCCGTTGTGTCCTCCTCCCAGAGTGCAAAAAGCCTTGGCGTGACCCTGGACAACACCCTGTCGTTCTCCGCTAACATCAAGGCGGTAGGTCCTGTAGGTTCATGCTCTACAACATTCGGAGAGTACGACCCTGCCTTACACAGGAAGCGGCACAGGTCCTAATCCAGGCACTTGTCATCTCCCGTCTGGATTACTTCAACTCGCTGTTGGCTGGGCTCCCTGCCTGTGCCATTAAACCCCTACAACTCATTCAGAATGCCACAGCCCGTCTGGTGTTCAACCTTCCCAAGTTCTCTCACATCACCCCGCTCCTCCGCACACTCCACTGGCTTCCAGTTGAAGCTCGCATCTGCTACAAGACCATGGTGCTTGCCTACGGAGCTGTGAGGGGAACGGCACCTCTGTACCTTCAGGCTCTGATCAGTCCCTACACCCAAACGAGGGCATTGCGTTCATCCACCTCTGGCCTGCTGGCCCCCCTACCTCTGCGGAAGCACAGTTCCCGCTCAGCCCAGTCAAAACTGTTCGCTGCTCTGTCACCCCAATGGTGGAACAAGCTCCCTCACGACGCCAGGACAGCGGAGTCACTCACCACCTTCCGGAGACACTTGAAATCCCACCTCTTTAAGGAATACCTGGGATAGGATAAAGTAATGCTTCTATCCCCCCTTACCCCACAAAAAAATAAATAAAACATATTGTAAAGTGGTTATCCCACTGGCTATAAGGTGAATGCACCAATTTGTAAGTCGCTCTGGATAAGAGCGTCGGCTAAATGACGTAAATGTAAATGTTGTGTTACAGCCTGAATTCTAAGCCACTCAAGGACTTTCACATTCTTGTTCTGAATAATTCAAGCGTTGCTTTGGCTATATGCTTGGGGGCATTGTTCTGTTGAAACGTAAATCTTCGGGGCAGTCTAAGGTCGTTTGCACTCTGAAGCAGGTTCCCATCAAGGATTTGCCTGCATTTGGCTCCATTCATTGTTCCCTCTATCCTTACCAGTCTCCCAGTCCCTGCCGCTGAAAAGCATCCCCATAGCATGATGCTGCCACCACCATGCTTCACAGTAGGGATAGGAGTTAGATGGGTGATGAGCTGTGCCTGGTTCTCCAGAAATAGCGCTTTGCATTCAGGCCAAATAATTCCATTTTGTCTCATCAGACCACAGAATCTTCTGCCTTATGATCGGAGTCTTTCACCTGCCTTTTTGCTAACTCCAGGCGTGCTGTCATGTGCCTTTTTCTCAGGAGTGGCTTCCATCTGGCCACTCTCCCTTAAAGCCCAGATTGGTGAAGTGCTGTAGAGACTGTTGTCCTTCTGGCAGGTTCTCCCATCTCAGCCAAGGAACTCTGTAGTTCTGTCAAGAGTGGCCATTGGGTTCTTGGTCACCTCTCTGACCAAGGTCCTTCTTGCCCGGTTCCTCAGTTTGGTCGGAAGGCCAGCTCTAGGAAGAGTCTGCGTAGTTCCATTTTTTACGATTTCCCAATGATGGAGACCACTGTGTTCTTGGAAACTTTCAACACCCTAGACATTGTTTTATACCCTTCCCCAGATATATGCCTCATCACAATTCTATCTCTGAGATTTACGGACAGTTCCTTGGACTTCATGGTATAGTTTCTGCTCTGACATGACCTGTCAACTGTGGGACCTTATATAGACAGGTGGGTTGCTTTCTAAATCATGTCCAAACAATTGAATTGGCCACAGGTGGACTCCAATCAAGATGTAGTGACATCTCAAGGATGATCAAAGGAAATTGGATGTGCCAGATCTCAAAGTGTGATAGCAAAGGGGTGTGAATACTTACACTACCAGTCAAGTTTGGACACACCTACTCATTCAAGGGTTTTTCTTTATTTTTACTATTTTTTATATTGTAGAATAATAGTGAAGACATCAAAACTATGAAATAACACATATGGAATCATTTAGTAACCAAAAAAGTGTTAAACAAATCAAAATATATTTTATATTTGAGATTCTTCAAATAGACACCCTTTGCATTGATGACAGCTTTGCACACTCTTGGCATTCTCTCAACCAGCTTCATGCGGTAGTCACCTGGAATGCATTTCAATTAACAGGTGTGCCTTGTTAAAAGTTAATTTGTGGAATTTCTTCCTTCTTAATGAGTTTGAGCCAATCAGTTGTGTTGTGACAAGGTAGGGGGGGTGGTATACAGAAGATTTGGTAAAAGACCAAGTTCATATTATGGCAAGAACAGCTCAAATAAGCAAAGAGAAACAACTGTCCATCATTACTTTAAGACATGAAGGTCAGTCAACACGGAAAATGTCAAGACCTTTGAAAGTTTCTTCATGTGCAGTCGCAAAAACCATCAAGTGCTATGATGAAACTGGCTCTCATGAGGACCGCCACAGGAATGGAAGACCCAGAGTTAACTCTGCTGCAGAGTATAAGTTCATTAGAGTTACCAGCCTCAGAAATTGCAGCCCAAATAAATGCTTCACAGAGTTCAAGTCACAGACACATCTCAACATCAACTGTTCAGAGGGGACTGTGTGAATCAGGCCTTCATGGTTGAATTGCTGCAAAGATACCACTACTAAAGGACACCAATAAGAAGAAGAGACCTGCTTGGGCCAAGAAACACGAGCAATGGACATTAGACCGGTGGAAATGTGTCCTTTGGTCTTGAGTCCAAATGTGAGATTTCTGGTTCAAACTGCCGTGTCTTTGTGAGACGCGGTGTTCACACCGTGAAGCATGGAGGAGGTGTTATGGTGTGGGGGTGCTTTGCTGGTGACACTGTCTGTGATTTATTTAGAATTCAAGGCACACTTAACCAGCATGGCTACCACAGCATTCTGCAGCGATACGCCATCCCATCTCGTTTGGGCTTAGTGGGACTATCATTTGTTTTTCAACAGGACAATGACCCAACACACCTCCAGGCTATGTAAGGGCTATTTTACCAAGTGATGGAGTGCTGCATCAGATGACCTGGCCTCCACAATCACCCAACCTCAACCCAATTGTGATGGTTTGGGATGAGTCGGACGGCAGAGTGAAGGAAAAGCAGCCAACAAGTGCTCAGCATATGTGGGAGCTCCTTCAAGACTGTTGGAAAAGCATTCCAGGTGAAGCTGGTTGAGAGAATGCCAAGTGTGCAAAGCTGTCATCAAGGCAAATGGTGGCTACTTTGAAGAATCTCATATCTAGATTTGTTTAACACTTTTTTTGGTTACATGATTCCATATGTTACTTCAGTTTTGATGTCTTCACCATTATTCTACAATGTAGAAAATTGTAAAAATAAAGGAACCCTTGAATGAGTAGGTGTCCAAACTTGACTGGTACTGTATATAAGTTAGATATTTCTGGATCTAATTTTCAATACAAACATTTTCCAAAATGTCTAAAAACATGATTTCACTTTGTCATTATGGGGTGTTGTGTGTAGATGGGTGAGGATGAAAAATCTATTTACTCCATTTTGAATTCAGGCTGTACGACTAAATGTGGAGTAGGTCAAGGGGTATGAATACTTTCTGAAGGCGCTGTAAATATACATTGAAACATTAAGACTATCAGTGAGGAATGGTTAATATTGCACATTGAACTTGCTATTAAAGAGAGGTCTATGCAGAGACAGAGTCAGCAGGCCTAAACAAAAACATTTCAACCAGGTCAAATCCTTGAGGTCATGAGGGGAGTTCAGAGTACTGCTCATGTGAAGACAATATTTACTAAGGGCTCTATTCAATCCGCACCACAAAAGTTCAGCTTTACAGCGTGATTGACATTTAAAGGCAACGTCCCTGCTCTAGCGGAGACTAAACGCTGCATGTCGGCTCAATCGGAAATGACCTTTACGTTTCTAGCGTGGAATATGTAGTACTTCTGCTTGAATAGAGCCCTTATTCTATGGTGCACAGGAATCAAGATGTGATTGAGGGTGTTTTCACTAACTAAGATAAACATCCGCCTAACTTACATTTTAGTCATTTAGCAGATGCTCTTATCCAGAGCGACTTACAGTTAGTGAATAGATATATTTTTATACTGGCCCCCCGTGGGAATCGAACCCACAACCCTGGCGTTGCAAACGCCATGCTCTATCAACATCCCTGCCAGCCATTCCCTCATTTTACAAGTTGACCATTTTACCACCAAGAAGTACACTACACAAGTCTTAAAGACTAGGTAGTGAAGTGCTCTACAGAAGACTATGACAAACAGGGAGCCCATAAGGGTTGGAGAAGGAAACAGGCATTGAAGAAATTGTTCAAAGTTTATTGAGGCACTTGAGACCGGTTTTTAGAAGGCAGCAGAAAACATGTCAGTGTTTTGACAAGGCAACAGGAAATGGTTCAAAGTAATGTTGAGGGCCTGGTGTGTCGCTGAGACAATGGACGGTCACGTCTGGTTCAGCACTCTCCTTTACTCCTGATGTGAACGTGACGATTATGCTTCCTGGGAACACACACGGAGCAGAATTAAAAGACACGCACAAACACAGAACGAGACAGAGGCACAGACAGACAAGCACAGAACAAGACAAGTTGTTGAAAGCTTTAGTTGGTTACTTACATGTTTTCAGAGCACAGCGTGCATTCGTTACTGTAGGTGACGCCATCGGTTCCACACACTGGATCATATTGCTCGGTGCACCAGGGCAGGTTGTACTTGGAACAGTTAGGCTGTTGGACAAAAACCAGGTTATGTAATAAATAAATATGAGGTGTTGGTAATATAGTGTACTAGTATGACACCATATGAAGAGAACATGGATAACAGGGAACAAGCCATACATTTTCCACCCCTTCCACAGTGCACCTGGGGTGTATTCATTTCTCAGATTCTATTGCTAAACGTTTCACTCAAGCAAACAAATTGAAGCAAACGCAACACAAACAGGGAATTTGCCCAATAGAAATTCTCATTGGTTGAAAAACGTTTTACATTTAGAGTACACTGTTCGTTGCAAAACGTTTTGCAACAGAATCGGACTAATGAATACACCCCTGACTGTCATGTCAACTAGTTGTTGACCAGGAAGATACAGGTGTACTTGGTGAACAATTGAATTTTGTACAGAGTAAGACCCATACCAGTGTTCTACATTACTAACTACTGTTAATCCAGCACATAGGACAAAGTGTTTTATGAATGCGCATAGCCTTTCACTCCAAAAAAAGAAACGGTTTAGCCTGCTTACCTCTATGCTGCCGTCAGGGAGACTCGCTCCTCGTGCCAAAACTAAAATGGAGAAAGATGTCAAGTCTTAGACTAATTATGATTTAACGTCAGATTTGATTTCCAGCCGTTCTAATCTAAACGACAGATAGCGCATCTTTTCTCTAGTCGTAGATTTGCGCGGGCGCCAACAGAGGCAGTCCGGGGGTAGTATCGACTGTTTGTCTAAACTGCTCTTAGAAGTTAATGTTATTTAATAAAACTATTTGACTGCCACTTGAAACTAATTAAGTAAAATTGAACAACACTCACCGGCAACACAGAGGAGTGCGAGAGTCAGTCGTGTAAAGTTCCACATTCTCTCAGTAGTGAAGGGGCGTAGGCAGGTGACGTTGTGTGGCACCGGAGCCGTATTTATACCGTGTAGGTCTCCACCCCCTATTTATACCGTGTAGGTCTCCACCCCCTATTTATACCGTGTAGGTCTCCACCCCCTATTTATACCGTGTAGGACTCCACCCCCTATTTATACCGTGTAGGTCTCCACCCCCTATTTATACCATGTAGGTCTCCACCCCCTATTTATACCGTGTAGGTCTCCACCCCCTATTTATACCGTGTAGGTCTCCACCCCCTATTTATACCGTGTAGGTCTCCCCCCCCCCCTATTTATACCGTGTAGGTCTCCACCCCCTATTTATACCGTGTAGGTCTCCACCCCCTATTTATACCGTGTAGGACTCCCCCCCCCCCCCCCCTTATTTATACCGTGTAGGTCTCCACCCCCTATTTATACCGTGTAGGTCTCCCCCCCCCCTATTTATACCGTGTAGGTCTCCACCAAGCTTCTACCCCCAAGCCATAAGACTCCTGAATAGCTAATCATGGCTACCCAGACTATTTGCCCCCCCACCCCATCTTTTTACGCTGATGCTACTCTGTTAATTATTTATGCATAGTCACTTTACCTCTACTCACATGTACATATTACATAATTTACGTCGACAAACCTGCGCCCCCGCACATTGACTCTGTACCAGTACCCCCTGTATATAGCCTCTCTACTGTTATTTCCCATTGACTCTGTACCGGTACCCCCCTGTATATAGCCTCCCTACTGTTATTTCCCATTGACTCTGTACCGGTACCCCCCTGTATATAGCCTCCCTACTGTTATTTCCCATTGACTCTGTACCAGTACCCCTTGTATATAGCCTCCCTACTGTTATTTCACATTGACTCTGTACCGGTACCCCCTGTATATAGCCTCCCTACTGTTATTTCCCATTGACTCTGTACCGGTACCCCCTGTATATAGCCTCCCTACTGTTATTTCACATTGACTCTGTACCGGTACCCCCTGTATATAGCCTCCCTACTGTTATTTCCCATTGACTCTGTACCGGTACCCCCCTGTATATAGCCTCCCTACTGTTATTTCCCATTGACTCTGTACCAGTACCCCCTGTATATAGCCTCCCTACTGTTATTTCACATTGACTCTGTACCGGTACCCCCTGTATATAGCCTCCCTACTTTTATTTCCCATTGACTCTGTACCGGTACCCCCTGTATATAGCCTCTCTACTGTTATTTCCCATTGACTCTGTACCGGTACCCCCTGTATATAGCCTCTCTACTGTTATTTCCCATTGACTCTGTACCGGTACCCCCCTGTATATAGCCTCTCTACTGTTATTTCACATTGACTCTGTACCGGTACCCCCTGTATATAACCTCCCTACTGTTATTTCACATTGACTCTGTACCGGTACCCCCTGTATATAGCCTCCCTACTGTTATTTCACATTGACTCTGTACCGGTACCCCCCTGTATATAGCCTCCCTACTGTTATTTCACATTGACTCTGTACCGGTACCCCCTGTATATAGCCTCCCTACTGTTATTTCCCATTGACTCTGTACCGGTACCCCCTGTATATAGCCTCCCTACTGTTATTTCACATTGACTCTGTACCGGTACCCCCTGTATATAGCCTCCCTACTGTTATTTTACTGCTGCTCTTTAATTGTTTGTTATTTTTATTTTTTACTGATATATTTTTTACTTAACTATTATTTTTCTTAAAACTGCATTGTTGGTTAAGGGCTTGTCAGTAAGCATTTCACTGTAAGGTCTACACCTGTTGTATTCCGCGCATGTGGCAAATAACATTTGATTTGATGTTGGCCATGTGTTCTGTATTCTAAGTGTTTGTATGATGTTGGCCATGTGTTCTGTATTCTAAGTGTTTGTATGATGTTGGCCATGTGTTCTGTATTCTAAGTGTTTGTATGATGTTGTTCATGTGTTCTGTATTCTAAGTGTTTGTATGATGTTGGCCATGTGTTCTGTATTCTAAGTGTTTGTATGATGTTGGCCATGTGTTCTGTATTCTAAGTGTTTGTATGATGTTGGCCATGTGTTCTGTATTCTAAGTGTTTGTATGATGTTGGCCATGTGTTCTGTATTCTAAGTGTTTGTATGATGTTGGCCATGTGTTCTGTATTCTAAGTGTTTGTATGATGTTGGCCATGTGTTCTGTATTCTAAGTGTTTGTATGATGTTGGCCATGTGTTCTGTATTCTAAGTGTTTGTATGATGTTGGCCATGTGTTCTGTATTCTAAGTGTTTGTATGATGTTGGCCATGTGTTCTGTATTCTAAGTGTTTGTATGATGTTGGCCATGTGTTCTGTATTCTAAGTGTTTGTATGATGTTGGCCATGTGTTCTGTATTCTAAGTGTTTGTATGATGTTGGCCATGTGTTCTGTATTCTAAGTGTTTGTATGATGTTGGCCATGTGTTCTGTATTCTAAGTGTTTGTATGATGTTGGCCATGTGTTCTGTATTCTAAGTGTTTGTATGATGTTGGCCATGTGTTCTGTATTCTAAGTGTTTGTATGATGTTGGCCATGTGTTCTGTATTCTAAGTGTTTGTATGATGTTGGCCATGTGTTCTGTATTCTAAGTGTTTGTATTATGTCGGCCATGTGTTCTGTATTCTAAGTGTTTGTATGATGTTGGCCATGTGTTCTGTATTCTAAGTGTTTGTATGATGTTGGCCATGTGTTCTGTATTCTAAGTGTTTGTATTATGTCGGCCATGTGTTCTGTATTCTAAGTGTTTGTATTATGTTGGCCATGTGTTCTGTATTCTAAGTGTTTGTATGATGTTGGCCATGTGTTCTGTATTCTAAGTGTTTGTATGATGTTGGCCATGTGTTCTGTATTCTAAGTGTTTGTATGATGTTGGCCATGTGTTCTGTATTCTAAGTGTTTGTATTATGTTGGCCATGTGTTCTGTATTCTAAGTGTTTGTATGATGTTGGCCATGTGTTCTGTATTCTAAGTGTTTGTATTATGTTGTTCATGTGTTCTGTATTCTAAGTGTTTTCTCCTGCTATTTTGTTTGCGATGTTTGATTATGTAAATTCTGCATTTCTTCAGTTTTTGAACAAGAATTAATAAAGTCAAAGTCGCTTTTAGATAATAGTAGCCTATAGGCCTAATATATATGAATATTGAAGCAGCTCAGATGGCTTAATACTAGGTTCAGTGCATTCGGAAAGTATTCAGACCCCTTGACTTTTTCCACATTTTGTTACGTTACAGCCTTATTCTAAAATGGATAAAATAGTTTTCCCCCCCCTCATTAATCTACACACAATACCCCATAATGACAAAGCAAAAAACTTGTATTTGTATTTTTTTCAAATTTATAAAGAAAAAAAAAAATGAAATATCAATTTACATAAGTATTCAGACCCTTTACTCAGTACTTGTTGAAGCACCTTTGGCAGTGATTACAGCCTTGAGTCTTCTTGGGTATGACGCTACAAGCTTGGCACACCTGTATTTGGGGAGTTTCTCCCATTCTTCTCTGCAGATCCTCTCAAGCTCTGTCAGGTTGGATGGGGAGCGTCGCTGCACAGCTATTTTCAGTTCTCTCCAGAGATGTTCGATCAGGTTCAAGTCCGGGATCTGGCTGGGCCACTAAAGGACATTCAGAGACTTGTCCTGAAGCCACTCCTGCGTTGTCTTGGCTGTGTGCTTAGGGTCGTTGTCCTGTTGGAAGGTGAACCTTCGCCCCAGTCTGAGGTCCTGAATGCTCTGGAGCAGGTTTTCATCAAGGATCTCTCTGTAATTTGCTCCGTTCATCTTTCCCTCAATCCTAACTAGTCTCCCAGTCCCTGCCGCTGAAAAACAGTCCCACAGCATGATGCTGCCACCACCATGCTTCACCGTAGGGATGGTATTGGCCAGGTGATGAGCGGTGCCTGCTTTCTTCCAGGCGTGACATTTGGCATTCAGGGCAAAGAGTTAAATCTTGGTTTCATCAGGCCAGAGAATCTTGTTTCTCACGGTCTGAGAGTCCTTTAAGTGCCTTTGGCAAACTCCGTTTGGCCACTCTACCATAAAGCTGCTATTTGATCCATTTTAGAATAAGGCTGTAACGTAACAAAATGTGGAAAAAATCAAGGGGTCTGAATACTTTACGAATGCACTGTGTATATATATGTGATGGGATGTATAGACATTATGGACAGTATATGGATATAATATATGGTATATCTGTAGAATACGTGGATAGAATAGTATATGTACAGCAATAGTTAAATGATGGCCTTGACTAGAATACAGTACATACATATGAAATGGGTAAAACAGGATGTAAACATTAAAGTGGCCAGTGTTCCATTATTAAAGTGACCAGTGATTCCATGTCTATGTATATGGGGCAGCAGCCTCTAAGGTGCAGGAATGAGTAACCGGGTGGTAGCCGGCTAGTGCCAGTGACTAGGTTCAGGGCAGGGTACTGGGTGGAGGCCGATTAGTGCCATTGACTAAGTTCAGGGCAGGGTACCGGGTGGTAGCCGGCTAGTGATGGCTATTTAACAGTCCGATGGCCTTGAGATAGAAGCTGTTTTCCAGTCTCTCGGTCCCAGCTGATTCACCTGTACTGACCTCTCCTTCTGGATGGTAGCGGGGTGAACAGGCAGTGGCTCGGGTGGCTGAGGTCCTTAATGATCTTCTTGGCCTTCCTGTGACACCTGGTGCTGTACATGTCCTGGAGGGCAGGCAATGTACCCCCGGTGATGCATTGGGCAGACTGTGATGTGGAAAATTGTCACTATACTTTATTAAAAATCAAAGTTCTTACAGAGTTTTTGTAGAATCTAGAGACTTTATTACAATGGACAAAGCCGGGGTGATTTGCAAAGCATCCTCCCTTCTCTCTCTCTGCTCCTCCTCTAGAGTCTCATTCACACACATCCTAGCTTAAAAGCCCCTCCCTCTTGGGTTCTCCTACCATTGTCTTCAGTTTCCCGCTCTCTACCGCTCCACCCACTCCCTTAGTCTCTCTACCGCTCCACCCAATCCCTTCGTCTCTCTACCGCTCCACCCACTCCCTTCGTCTCTCTACCGCTCCACCCACTCCCTTCGTCTCTCTACCGCTCCACCCACTCCCTTCGTCTCTCTACCGCTCCACCCACTCCCTTCGTCTCTCTACCGCTCCACCCACTCCCTTAGTCTCTCTACCGCTCCACCCACTCCCTTCGTCTCTCTACCGCTGCACCCACTCCGTTCGTCTCTCTACCGCTCCGCCCACTCCCTTCGTCTCTCTACCGCTCCGCCCACTCCCTTAGTCTCTCTACCGCTCCACCCACTCCCTTCGTCTCTCTACCGCTCCACCCACTCCCTTTGTCTCTCTACCGCTCCACCCACTCCCTTCGTCTCTCTACCGCTCAACCCACTCCCTTCGTCTCTCTACCGCTCCGCCCACTCCCTTCGTCTCTCTACCGCTCCACCCACTCCCTTCTGGACACAGACAAACTGGGAGTTTGGTGACATATGTGCTACTCCCCCTTCTCTCTCTCCCCCTCATTCTTTCACACTTCCTCTCCCCCTCTCTCCCTCCTCTTATTTCACCTTCCCCCCTCTTCTCCCCCTCTCAACCTGTTCTTCTCCTCCTCTCTTCCCCCTCTTCTCCCTCCTCCCAGCCTCCTGTTCTTTTGTGTCTTTTCACTTCCTGTTGTTAAGGATGAGGTCACAGGGATAAGGAGGAGATGGGAGTGTGTGTTTGTGTCACCTCATTGGCCCTTCTTTAGAAAGCAGACTAATGTGAGAAAAACCATCAGTCAAATCCCACACAGGACAGAGAGGAGGATCACACAGTTTGCTGTGTCATCACAGTGAGAGACAACGTCAAAACCGTTCAAGTTGTAAATGGTGGCCTCTTAATTTTAACAGCCTGTGACCAGCTTGACCAGCTTGATGCTGTGACCAGCTTGATAATATTAGACACATTTACTTCAGTATAATTTCTATGATTTTGTCCTCATCACTTTGTGTCTCCTGATAAAGCTACTGTATTTTATGATTAGTTGTGCTGTTGTTGTTTAGCTGCTATTGATGATTGATTATGTGTTGCCTACGGTGCTTCTTTGTTGCTGTCTATGGAAAGAAACAGTTATTTGGCCATAGATTAGAAAGTGTTAACTCAGTGAGAGTCTCTTTGGTAATGGGCTGTGAAAGAGAACAATGACTGGCTATTGAATCAGACTACTGGAATACTCTGGAATTCTTATCTTCACATTGCCGATAAACCTCATCATCCCTCAATAACTTCCAACGAAGACTGGGGGGTCAGCCTGATGAACCAAACTACTCAGTAATCTCCTCCATGAAGACTGGGGGTCAGCCTGATGAACCAAACTACTCAGTAATCTCCTCCATGAAGACTGGGGATCAGCCTGATGAACCAAACTACTCAGTAATCTCCTCCATGAAGACTGGGGGATCAGCCTGATGAACCAAACTACTCAGTAATCTCCTCCATGAAGACTGGGGGTCAGCCTGATGAACCAAACTACTCAGTAATCTCCTCCACGAAGACTGGGGGATCAGCCTGATGAACCAAACTACTCAGTAATCTCCTCCATGAAGACTGGGGGATCAGCCTGATGAACCAAACTACTCAGTAATCTCCTCCATGAAGACTGGGGGATCAGCCTGATGAACCAAACTACTCAGTAATCTCCTCCATGAAGACTGGGGGATCAGCCTGATGAACCAAACTACTCAGTAATCTCCTCCATGAAGACTGGGGGATCAGCCTGATGAACCAAACTACTCAGTAATCTCCTCCATGAAGACTGGGGGATCAGCCTGATGAACCAAACTACTCAGTAATCTCCTCCATGGAGACTGGGGGTCAACCTGGTGAACCAAACTACTCAGTAATCTCCTCCATGAAGACTGGGGGTCAGCCTGATGAACCAAACTACTCAGTAATCTCCTCCATGAAGACTGGGGGATAAGCCTGATGAATCAAACTACTCAGTAATCTCCTCCATGAAGACTGGGGGATCAGCCTGATGAACCAAACTACTCAGTAATCTCCTCCATGAAGACTGGGGGTCAGCCTGATGAACCAAACTACTCAGTAATCTCCTCCATGAAGACTGGGGGATCAGCCTGATGAACCACACTACTCAGTAATCTCCTCCATGAAGACTGGGGGATCAGCCTGATGAACCAAACTACTCAGTAATCTCCTCCATGAAGACTGGGGGTCAGCCTGATGAACCAAACTACTCAGTAATCTCCTCCATGAAGACTGGGGGATCAGCCTGATGAACCACACTACTCAGTAATCTCCTCCATGAAGACTGGGGGATCAGCCTGATGAACCAAACTACATTTACATTTACATTTACGTCATTTAGCAGACGCTCTTATCCAGAGCGACTTACAAATAGGTGCATTCACCTTATAGCCAGTGGGATCACCACTTTACAATGTTTTATTTTTTCTTTTATTTTGATTTTTTTGGGTTGGGGTTTGGGTTGGGGTTGGGGTAAGGGGGGGGGGGGGGGGGGGGGGGGGGGTAGAAGGATTACTTTATCCTATCCCAGGTATTCCTTAAAGAGGTGGGGTTTCAAATGTCTCCGGAAGGTGGTAAGTGACTCCGCTGTCCTGGCGGCGTGAGGGAGCTTGTTCCACCATTGGGGTGCCAGAGCAGCGAACAGTTTTGACTGGGCTGAGCGGGAACTATGCTTCCGCAGAGGAAGGGGAGCCAGCAGGCCAGAGGTGGATGAACGCAATGCCCTCGTTTGGATGTAGGGACTGATCAGAGCCTGAAGGTACAGAGGTGCCGATCCCCTCACAGCTCCATAGGCAAGCACCATGGTCTTGTAACAGATGCGAGCTTCAACTGGAAGCCAGTGGAGTGTGCGGAGGAGCGGGGTGACGTGAGAGAACTTGGGAAGGTTGAACACCAGACGGGCTGCGGCATTCTGGATGAGTTATAGGGGTTTAATGGCACAGGCAGGGAGCCCAGCCAACAGCGAGTTGCAGTAATCCAGACGGGAGATGACAAGTGCCTGGATTAGGACCTGTGCCGCTTCCTGTGTAAGGCAGGGTCGTACTCTCCGAATGTTGTAGAGCATGAACCTGCAGGATCGGGTCACCGCCTTGATGTTAGCGGAGAACGACAGGGTGTTGTCCAGGGTCACGCCAAGGCTCTTCGCACTCTGGGAGGAGGACACAATGGAGTTGTCAACCGTGATGGCGAGATCATGGAACGGGCAGTCCTTCCCCGGGAGGAAGAGCAGCTCCGTCTTGCCAAGGTTCAGCTTGAGGTGGTGATCCGTCATCTATACTGATATGTCTGCCAGACATGCAGAGATGCGATTCGCCACCTGGTTATCAGAAGGGGGAAAGGAGAAGATTAGTTGTGTGTCGTCAGCGTAGCAATGATAGGAGAGGCCATGTGAGGATATGACAGAGCCAAGTGACTTGGTGTATAGGGAGAATAGGAGAGGGCCTAGAACTGAGCCCTGGGGGACACCAGTGGTGAGAGCACGTGGTGCGGAGACAGCTTCTCGCCACGCCACTTGGTAGGAGCGACCGGTCAGGTAGGACGCGATCCAGGAGTGAGCCGCGCCGGAGATGCCCAGCTCGGAGAGGGTGGAGAGGAGGATCTGATGGTTCACAGTATCAAAGGCAGCAGACAGGTCTAGAAGGACAAGAGCAGAGGAGAGAGAGTTAGCTTTAGCAGTGCGGAGAGCCTCCGTGACACAGAGAAGAGCAGTCTCAGTTGAATGACCAGTCCTGAAACCTGACTGGTTTGGATCAAGAAGGTCATTCTGAGAGAGATAGCAAGAGAGTTGGCTAAAGACGGCACGCTCAATAGTTTTGGAAAGAAAAGAAAGAAGGGATACTGGTCTGTAGTTGTTGACATCAGTGGGATCGAGTGTTGGTTTTTTGAGAAGGGGTGCAACTCTCGCTCTCTTGAAGACGGAAGGGACATAGCCAGCGGTCAAGGATGAGTTGATCAGCGAGGTGAGGTAGGGGAGAAGGTCACCGGAGATGGTCTGGAAAAGAGAGGAGGGGATGGGGTCAAGCGGGCAGGTTGTTGGGCGGCCTGCAGTCACAAGTCGCAAGATTTTATCTGGAGAGAGAGGGGAGAAAGAAGTCAAAGCATAGGGTAGGGCAGTGTGAGCAGGACCAGCAGTGTCATTAGACTTAACAAACGAGGATCGGATGTCGTCAACCTTCTTTTCAAAGTGGTTGATGAAGTCATCCACAGAGAGAGAGGAGGGGGGGGGGGATTCAGCAGGGAGGAGAATGTGGCAAAGAGCTTCCTAGGGTTAGAGGCAGATGCTTGGAATTTAGAGTGGTAGAAAGTGGCCTTAGCAGCAGAAACAGATGAAGAAAATGTAGAGAGGAGGGAGTGAAAAGATGCCAGGTCGGCAGGGAGTTTAGTTTTCTTCCATTTCCACTCCGCTGCCCGGAGCTCTGTTCTGTGAGCTCGCAATGAGTCATCAAGCCACGGAGCTGGAGGGGAGGACCGAGCCGGCCGGGAGGATAGGGGACACAGAGAGTCAAAGGATGCAGAAAGGGAGGAGAGGAGGGTTGAGGAGGCAGAATCAGGAGATTGGAGGGAGAAGGATTGAGCAGAGGGAAGAGATGATAGGATGGAAGAGGAGAGAGTAGTGGGAGAGAGAGAGCGAAGGTTGCGGCGGCGCATTACCATCTGTGTAGGGGCAGAGTGAGTAGTGTTGGAGGAGAGCGAGAGAGAAAAGGATACAAAGTAGTGGTCGGAGACATGGAGGGGAGTTGCAGTGAGATTAGTAGAAGAGCAGCATCTAGTAAAGATGAGGTCAAGCGTATTGCCTGCCTTGTGAGTAGGGGGGGACGGTGAGAGGGTGAGGTCAAAAGAGGAGAGGAGTGGAAAGAAGGAGGCAGAGAGAAATGAGTCAAATGTAGACGTAGGGAGGTTGAAATCCCCCAGAACTGTGAGGGGTGAGCCATCCTCAGGAAAGGAACTTATCAAGGCGTCAAGCTCATTGATGAACTCACCAAGGGAACCTGGAGGGCGATAGATGACAAGGATATTAAGCTTAAATGGGCTAGTGACTGTGACAGCATGGAATTCAAATGAGGAGATAGACAGATGGGTTAGGGGAAAAATTGAGAATGTCCACTTGGGAGAGATGAGGATTCCTGTGCCACCACCCCTCTGACCAGATGCTCTCGGGGTATGCGAGAACACATGGTCAGACGAGGAGAGAGCAGTAGGAGTAGCAGTGTTTTCAGTGGTAATCCATGTTTCCATCAGCGCCAGGAAGTCGAGGGACTGGAGGGTAGCATAGGCTGGGTTGAAGTCAGCCTTGTTGGCAGCAGAACGGCAGTTCCAGAGGCTGCCTGAGACCTGGAACTCCAGGTGTGGGGTGCGTGCAGGGACCACCAGGTTAGAGAGGCAGCAGCCACGCGGTGTGAGGCGTTTGTGTAGCCTGTGCGGAGAGGAGAGAACAGGGATAGGCAGAGGCATAGTTGACAGGCTGTAGCAAATGGCTACAATAATGCAGAGGAGATCGGAATGAAATGAACTAAACATCTGGGAAAGGAGAGAGTAAAAAAACAAAACTCCCAAATATAACTCTCCCAACTTCACCTCAGAAACTATAATTGTTTCACTGAACCACCCGAATAAAACTCTCCCAACTTCCACTTTAGAAATTAGAATTGTTGTGAACTACAGCGGTTCAATGTTTCAAGGAATAGACTCAACTTACTTTATTCAGCTAGCTAACTATGACGCTATAGCTAACTAGCATGCTAGCATCCAATAACACACAGTTTAGCACCAATACTTGGTTACAACAAACTACCAATAGTGTGTTAACACACTAAACAGATAATTCGTGTCCGTGTCTAGTTCCTTTCATAACGCAGCAATAATTAAACGTTGGCTAGCTAGCACAAATATATTGTATTTAGCTGCTACAGTACAGCTAGCTGGTCGTGTTGGCTAGCTAGCAATGGCTGCTGTGTTGACTTTGTTTGAATAACGGCGGCGCTGCGAACAAATGTAGCTGGCTAAAAGGATATTTAGTTGCTACCGTTGCTAATAGCTACTCGCCAGCTAGTCCAGGAGGTGAGTTAGCTAGCTAGCTAGCTTCGTGCTACACCCGGCACCGCCGAATACAATGCTAACCTACAATAAC
Source organism: Coregonus lavaretus (assembly GCF_964263955.1). Classification (NCBI taxonomy): domain Eukaryota; kingdom Metazoa; phylum Chordata; class Actinopteri; order Salmoniformes; family Salmonidae; genus Coregonus; species Coregonus lavaretus. The sequence continues at coordinate 141,425 of NW_028158585.1, read as the reverse complement.
TACCCACAACAGCCCACGATGCCTACCTATAATACCTAATAATATACAGCCCACGATGCCTACCTATAATACCTATCTACAATCTAAATACATAGTTTAAGCCTTACTCGACAAAGCCCAAGCTATGTATAAAGCCAAACTTACCCGACGCCAGCTGTCTGGGTGGCAGACTGCAATCAGTAGCTGTAATTAAGGACAGCAGCCACCAACCACCTAACGTTAATGCCTCGGATAATGAGGTTAGAAAAACAGCTGAATGGTAGGTAGCTAGCTGGCCCAATTACAGGTACTCTTAAGCGTGAAATAACATTGGAAACAGCTATCCACAGTTGCTAAAAGTTACCAGTAGCTACCCGCTAGCTAGCTAGCTTTGTTGGTCCAGGTAGTGGGTTAGCTAGCCTCGTGCTAGCCTCGTGCTTCGCCGGGCTCCGCCGAATACAATACTTACCTACAATAATTACCTACAATAACCTACAATAACTACCTAAGTAAACTACCTACAATGCCTAACTACAATACCTACCTACAATCTAAATACATGGTTTAAGCTTTACTCAACACCATATAAGAAGCCAAGCTTACCTCCTGCTAGAGAAAACACAACCTCTCCCGACCAGGAACACAAGACTCCAAACTACTCAGTAATCTCCTCCATGAAGACTGGGGGTCAGCCTGATGAACCAAACTACTCAGTAATCTCCTCCATGAAGACTGGGGGTCAGCCTGATGAACCAAACTACTCAGTAATCTCCTCCACGAAGACTGGGGGTCAGCCTGATGAACCAAACTACTCAGTAATCTCCTCCATGAAGACTGGGGGGTCAGCCTGATGAACCAAACTACTCAGTAATCTCCTCCATGAAGACTGGGGGGTCAGCCTGATGAACCAAACTACTCAGTAATCTCCTCCATGAAGACTGGGGGTCAGCCTGATGAACCAAACTACTCAGTAATCTCCTCCATGAAGACTGGGGGATCAGCCTGATGAACCACACTACTCAGTAATCTCCTCCATGAAGACTGGGGGATCAGCCTGATGAACCAAACTACTCAGTAATCTCCTCCATGAAGACTGGGGGATCAGCCTGATGAACCAAACTACTCAGTAATCTCCTCCATGAAGACTGGGGGATCAGCCTGATGAACCAAACTACTCAGTAATCTCCTCCATGAAGACTGGGGGTCAGCCTGATGAACCAAACTACTCAGTCATCTCCTCCATATAGCCCAACTCTCACACACACACATCCACACATGCACACACACACACTTACAAAAAAAAGTTTTGCGATTGCTGATCGGTTCATTTGTACATTTATGATTAATGGGTTTTGTTATCTGTTTTAACCAACCTTTTAATATTTTTTCTTTTAATTTTTTAATTTTTTTAACTTATGTATTGTATATTGTTTTTTTGTGGTGTGGTTTCATTATAAGCCCTTCGGCTTCCAACCAGCACACCTCTTTTAATAATTTTTTTAACATCTGTATTGTTGTTTATCACTTATTTTCTTTGGCGCAAATAAATTAAACCTTAAACTGAACCTAAAATTAGGCAACAACAAAGAATAGACACACACACTAGTGGTGTGCGGGTCAGCTGTTCGTTCACCCGCACTGCCAGCAATTGCCAATAACCCATCCGCAACGCCCGACTATACAAGATAACGTGAAACTCGGATGGCCGCAGCCGATCCTAGAAGGCTCTGCATGGTCAATCTGTCTTCTGCATTGGCGGTGATACGGCCTCTGCAGAAGTCAGGGCATTCATACTTCTTGCGCTTTGTGGAACAGCACAGAGCTGTTGAGCAGTGCTGTTGTGAAGGAAGTTGTCAAGGAAGTGAGTTTGTGTTTATACAGGACCTACCGTCAACCAATCATGGCAATGCAAAGCTATACAGAGCCCTCCACATTGTTACAACATTTGGGAGGCGCACTGCAGATGTGGTAAGGAGCTCAATTTGGCCTCTGCGTGCCCCAGAGGCTCCGTAATTGTGTCACACCCTCCTCTGACCACATTTTTGGATCAAGCATAAGCTGGCTTTAACCCGCTAAAATAAAAATTAAATAGCGCTGTAGGCTACAGTCAGAGATGCTGGAACGATTTTTTGACAGGGTGTGCCTGATTTCGATATGTTTCTGCTTACAATTTCCAACATTTTGGTAGGTTATTTGTTAGTCAACTTGTCTATAATTAGATACATGCAGCTTCTCTTCTGCCATTATATGTTGCCCTAGAAGACTAAAGAAAACCTTGTTCACCAGAAGAATTTCATGAACGATAGAATGAATGCTTCAATCCATACTGAACCAAAATATAAAGGTAACATGTAAAATGTTGGTCCCATGTTTCATGAGATGAAATAAAAGATCCCAGAAATGTTCCATGTGCACAAAAATCGTATTTCTCTAAAATGCTGTGCACAAATTTGTTTACATATGAAAAGAGAACCATCCCGCTCTCCCAGAAGCTTGGCTGGTGTGTAAAACCAGCTAATTCAGACAAACACGCAACAGACAAGCTTCTGGGAGAGCGCGATGGTTCTCTTTTGATGAGTTACTATCCCCCTCCATCAGCAGCCCTGAACTCTGAACTCTGAACCATGTCTTTTGAAACTATCAGCAAGTTTACTGAGGCGAGAGCCCGAACGTTCACATTCAGCAAAGGAGATGCGGATAAAATTCTACTCCCTGGTGTTGGTAAAGTAGGGATATAGCTTTAAAACACTAAAGTGCATTATGGGTAACGTAGTAAGTTTACTTTAGTTTTTTTTATTCAATTGTTGTGGTGTGGAGGATGTAGCCGACCTGTGAGCCATGCTCTTTTCGCTCCGTTAGCCCACTATTTTATTTTGTCATTCAGACTACCTCAGTCAGTACAAGTTTAATAAATGTCAACTGCTTCAGTGGAATTCCAGACTAACTCGTCATTAGCAGTAGATAAGATCCCCAAATGTGGGATTTACCCCCCAGAGCATCTGTAAATTGCTCTGGCCCTGGAGCTAGCAAGTGAAGGAATTCCCTGAGCCGTCCCGACTACGGTCTGGAGGCAAGGCAGGAAAGGTAATACTGGGGACTTAACCACCACCATAGTCCCAGAAAAGGAAGAGTATGAAATAAAACTTAACAAAACTACAAGAGAGAGAAATTTGCTTAGAGCTCCCAGCACAATAACGCTCAGCGAATACTACAAGAACAGAATCATTTTATAAAGGTTTACGTATCCAAAAGGAGCCGTCCATAAGGAAAGGAGACGCTGGTGCTGAATCACTGCTCTATGGACCTACTGCTACTCATCATTGACCATTCCTCTAAAGAGCTTGCTACTTTAAAACAAGCTACCAATGACTGCAAAATGGACATTGAGCAGACATATAATCAAGAAGAAGTGGACAGACTCCAGCAGAAGATCAAAACCAAGATCGATAACCTCCAAGCCGATCTACTGAAGTTCAACCTGGGAAAGTTCAAGCAAAACACAGTCGACTACAAGGAGCAGAACTTCTACACCTGGTTGTCTGAGAAACCCAAGCACTTGCAGACGACATCCCACACAACAGGCCAACGCATCAGAATCCGGTGAATCCTCTACCTCAGCGATGTCTTCTCCATCCTCCAGATCCAGAAATACTTTTTTGGGCCCCCTGCCCCTCCGACGCTCCAAACGTACCCATGCCAAAGACAAAGACGCACAAGGAGAGGTACAAGAGGTCGGTGGAAGGAGGTGAACGAAGATACCCAAAGCAACAATGCCCCCCGAGAGAATGTCGTTTTTAACCTATCAGATAAAAAGTTTTGTAGTGAACAAATTGATGTTTTAAGCAAAGGGTTATCCTTTGTAACGTATACAGTCACAAATCCTTTTCAAGTTATCATTTAACTATTTAAGTTTTTACGTAATATCAATTGAAAGGTTTCTTTAGCTTGATAAAGCCATAGAGGATACCTTGATACCTGGCTTGATAAAGCTATAGAGGATACCCCGATACCTGGCTTGATGAAGCTGTAGAGGATACCCCGATACCTGGCTTGATAAAGCTGTAGAGGATACCCTGATACCTGGCTTGATAAAGCTGTAGAGGATACCCTGATACCTGGCTTGATGAAGCTGTAGAGGATACCCTGATACCTGGCTTGATAAAGCTGTAGAGGATACCCTGATACCTGGCTTGGTGAAGCTGTAGAGGATACCCTGATACCTGGCTTGATAAAGCTATAGAGGATACCCCGATACCTGGCTTGATAAAGCTGTAGAGGATACCCTGATACCTGGCTTGATGAAGCTGTAGAGGATACCCCGATTCCTGGCTTGATAAAGCTCCAAAACAAGTTAAACGCTTGAACAGAAGCCAGTTACTTAATAAATCCCATCAAAACAGAACAAACTGTTTTCTGTAAACTATATACTTACTTTCGATGATAGCCATAATGGCATCAAGTCTATCGTCAATAAACACTGGCACAGGTTATCATCAGACTCCTCTTTAAATTCTGCCTTCCAGAATCCACATTTATTCACCTATAAACAATCAAGAAATGTATCAAACATATTGGTTAAATATGATGTGGTCAGAGAGAGAGAAGAGACATTCATAAAGGATGCTTCCCATGTAGATCATGCCCAGCGTCGTCCGGGTTTGGCCGGTGTAGGCCGTCATTGTAAATAAGAATTTGTTCTTAACTTAATTGCCTAGTTAAATAAAACTTTTTAAAAAACAATTGTAGGCCCTCAGACTTCTAGGACCTATGAGATAAAGTAATGTATAACTGGCACTACTAAAGAAGTTATTTATATTTTACAGTGTTCTTGTAATAAGATTTATATCAGAAAAACATTCCACGCCTTGAAAGTACATTTTAGTCATTTAGCAGACGCTCTTATCCAGAGCAACTTACAGTTAGTGAGTGCATACATTTTCATACTGGCCCCACGTGGGAATCGAACCCACAACCCTGGCGTTGCAAACGCCCATGCTCTACCAACTGAGCTACAGAGGCCCTTGGAGTACACCTTGGATAACATAAATCCACTATTACACGTCAAGATATCACCTCGCCAGTACCAAGACACTTTATAGAACAACATCATTCTATTAATGAATTGCGTTCCGTCGGGATCGAAAAGTTCATCCACCACATAAAGGGAGTAACTATGACAACAAATGACTCTAAAGAGAAGCCATGTGGATATATACATTAAATTCCATATCCCCATATGTTTTAAATAAAATAATTAGATTTCACCTCCTTCCTAAAGGTGTCAGGCTGTGCCTGATGTCCTTTGTGGTGGGCTATCTCATGAATTGATATGACGTATTTAGGTGAGCAGACACCTGGGGCAGGTGATTCGTGCCCACTCCCATACCCTATAAATCTGTATGTCTTTGTGACTAACTTGTATACAAGGTAGACCAGAGAAGCCACATCCCTGATTGGCTGATTAGAAGCACCTGCTGCTCATAAGTTGTTCAAATGCTGTTCTGAATTAAAAGAAAATTGAAAACCTACACACCGATTGTCGTGCCATTCATCCACCGCCATCACCTCATGTTTCAGCATGATAATGCACGGCCCCATGTCGCAAGGATTTGTACACAATTCCTGGAAGCTGAAAATGTCCCAGTTCTTCCATGGCCTGCATACTTACCAGACGTCACCCTTTGAGCATGTTTGGGATGCTCTGGATCGACGTGTACGACAGCGTGTTCCAGTTCCCACCAATATCCAGCAACTTCACACAGCCATTGAAGAGGAGTGGGACAACATTCCACAGGCCACAATCAACAGCCTGATCAACTCTATGCGAAGGAGATGTGTCGCACTGCATGAGTCAGATGGTGGTCACCCGATACTGACTGGTTTTCTGATCCATGCCCCTACCTTTTTTTTAAAGGTACAGTTGAAGTCGGAAGTTTACATACACCTTAGCCAAAAACATTTAAACTAAGTTTTTCACAATTCCTGACATTTAATCCTAGTAAAAATTCCCTGTCTTAGGTCAGTTAGGATCACCACTTTATTTTAAGAATGTGAAATGTCAGAATAATAGTAGAGAGAATGATTTCTTTCAGCTTTTATTTCTTTCATCACATTCCCAGTGGGTCAGAAGTTTACATACACTCAATTAGTATTTGGTAGCATTGCCTTTAAATTGTTTAACTTGGGTCAAACGTTTCGGGTAGCCTTCCACAAGCTTCCCACAATAAGTTGGGTAAATTTTGGCCCATTCCTCCTGACAGAGCTGGTGTAACTGAGTCAGGTTTGTAGGCCTCCTTGCTCGCACACGCTCAGGGCTTTGTGATGGCCACTCCAATACCTTGACTTTGTTATCCTTAAGCCATTTTGCCACAACTTTGGAAGTATGCTTGGGGTCATTGTCCATTTGGAAGACCCATTTACGACCAAGCTTTAACTTCCAGACTGATGTCTTGAGATGTTGCTTCAATATATCCACATAATTTTCCTTCCTCATGATGCCATCTATTTTGTGAAGTGCACCAGACCCTCCTGCAGCAAAGCACCCCCACAGCATGATGCTAACACCGCCGTGCTTCACGGTTGGGATGGTGTTCTTCGGCTTGCAAGCGTTCCCCTTTTTCCTTCAATCATAACGATGGTCATTATGGCCAAACAGTTATATTTTTGTTTCATCAGACCAGAGGACATTTCTCCAAAAAGTACGATCTTAGTCCCCATGTGCAGTTGCAAACCGTAGTCTGGCTTTTTTATGGCGGTTTTGGAGCAGTGGCATCTTCCTTGCTGAGCGGCCTTTCAGGTTATGTCGATATAGGACTCATTTTACTGTGGATATAGATACTTTTGTACCTGTTTCCTCCAGCATCTTCACAAGGTCCTTTCTGTTGTTCTGGGATTGATTTGCACTTTTCGCACCAAAGTACGTTCATCTCTAGGAGACAGAACGCGTCTCCTTCCTGAGCGGTATGATGGCTGCGTGGTCCCATGGTGTTTATACTTGCATACTATTGTTTGTACAGATGAACGTGGTACCTTCAGGCATTTGGAAATTGCTCCCAAGGATGAACCAGACTTGTGGAGGTCTACAAATTTTTTTCTGAGGTCTTGACTGATTTCTTTTGATTTTCCCATGATGTCAAGCAAAGAGGCACTGAGTTTGAAGGTAGGCCTTGAAATACATCCACAGGTACACCTCCAATTACATTTACATTTAAGTCATTTAGCAGACGCTCTTATCCAGAGCGACTTACAAATTGGTGCATTCAACTTAGCATAGCCAGTGGGACAACCACCCTTCTTTTTTTTTTATGGGGTGGTGGGGGGGGGGGGGTAGAAGGATTACTGTTATACTATTCCAGGTATTCCTTAAAGAGGTAGGGTTTCAAGTGTCTCCGGAAGGTGGTCAGTGACTCTGCTGTCCTGGCGTCGTGGGGGAGCTTGTTCCACCATTGGGGTGCCAGAGCAGCGAATAGCTTTGACTGGGCTGAGCGGGAACTGTGCTTCCATAGCGGTAGGGGAGCTAGCAGGCCAGAAGTGGATGAACGCAGTGCCCTTGTTTGGGTGTAGGATCAGAGCCTGAAGGTAAGGAGGTGCCGTTCCCCTAACAGCTCCATAGGCAAGCACCATGGTTTTGTAGTAGATGCGATCTTCAACTGGAAGCCAGTGGAGTGTGCGGAGGAGCGGGGTGACATGAGAGAACGTGGGAAGGTTGAACACCAGACGGGCTGCAGCGTTCTGGATGAGTTGTAGGGGTTTAATGGCAGAGGCAGGGAGCCCAGCCAACAGCGAGTTGCAGTAATCCAGACGGGAGATGACAAGTGCCTGGATTAGGACCTGTGCTGCTTTCTGTGTACTCTGCGAATGTTGTAGAGCATGAACCTGCAGGATCGGGTCACAGCTTTGATGTTAGCGGAGAACGACAGGGTGTTGTCCAGGGTCACGCCAAGGTTCTTTGCACTCTGGGAGGAGGACACAATGGAGTTGTCAACCGTGATGGCGAGATCATGGAGTGGGCAGTCCTTCCCCGGGAGGAAGAGCAGCTCCGTCTTGCCGAGGTTCAGCTTGAGGTGGTGATCCGACATCCACACTGATATGTCTGCCAGACATGCAGAGATGCGATTCGCCACCTGGTTATCAGAAGGGCCAAAGGAGAAGATTAGTTGTGTGTCGTCAGCGTAGCAATGATAGGAGAGACCATGTGAGGATATGACAGAGCCAAGTGACTTGGTGTATAGAGAGAATAGGAGAGGGCCTAGAACTGAGCCCTGGGGGACACCAGTGGTGAGAGCACGTGGTGCGGAGACAGATTCTCGCCACGCCACCTGGTAGGAGCGACCGGTCAGGTAGGACGCAATCCAAGAGTGAGCAGTGCCGGAGATGCCCAACTCGGAGAGGGTGGAGAGGAGGATCTGATGGTTCACAGTATCAAAGGCAGCAGACAGGTCTAGAAGGACAAGAGCAGAGGAGAGAGAGTTAGCTTTAGCAGTGCGGAGAGCCTCCGTGAAACAGAGAAGAGCAGTCTCAGTTGAATGACCAGTCTTGAAACCTGACTGGTTTGGATCAAGAAGGTCATTCTGAGAGAGATAGCAGGAGAGTTGACTAGAGACTCAAGAGTTTTGGAGAGAAAAGAAAGAAGGGATACTGGTCTGTAGTTGTTGACATCGGAGGGATTGAGTGTAGGTTTTTTGAGGAGGGGTGCAACTCTCGCTCTCTTGAAGACGGAAGGGACATAGGCAGCGGTCAAGGATGAGTTGATGAGCGAGGTGAGGTAGGGGAGAAGGTCACCCCAATAGAATCCCCATACTTTATTAAAGACAGCGTCTCCATCCTAGAGGGGGAGATCAATCATTTCCAGGCCCAGGGACACATACTAGTCTGTGGTGACCTACTTTATCACAGACCTCAACCCAGAGTCTCGTTCACAGTCAGCCCACTGACACCCCTATCAGATCACAGCAAAATCACAGCCTTCTTGAACAGAGCAATACTCAATCATGAGGCATCAAAGCCGAATAAACTGCATAGTATTAAGAAACACTATAGATTGAAGGAAAATAGTGTCGAAACCTACCAAAAAACTATTGGGAAACAAAAACCCTATTAATTTCAGCTTCCCTATCAAATATAAAAATGTCAAGACAGCCAACAGTTAACAACAATGAAAAATGGTTTGATGTAGAATGCAAAAAACTTAATAAGAAATTGAGAAACCTATCCAACCAAAAACATAGAGACCCAGAAAACCTGAGCCTACGCCTGTCCTGACCTGGCATCTTTTCACTCCCTCCTCTCTACATTTTCATCCTCTGTTTCTGCTGCTAAAGCCACTTTCTACCACTTTAAATCCCCCCCCCCCCCCCCCCCTCCCTCTCTGTGGATGACTTCGTCAACCATTTTGAAGAGAAGGTTGACGACATCCGATCCTCGTTTGTTAAGTCAAATGACACTGCTGGTCCTGCTCACACTGCCCTACCCTATGCTTTGACTTCTTTCTCCCCTCTCTCTCCAGATGAAATCTTGCGACTTGTGACGGCCGGCCGCCCAACAACCTGCCCGCTTGACCCAATCCCCTCCTCTCTTCTCCAGACCATTTCCGGAGACCTTCTCCCTTACCTCACCTCGCTCATCAACTCATCCTTGACCGCTGGCTATGTCCCTTCCGCCTTCAAGAGAGCGAGAGTTGCACCCCTTCTCAAAAAACCTACAATCGATCCCTCTGATGTCAACAACTACAGACCAGTATCCCTTCTTTCTTTTCTCTCCAAAACTCTTGAGCGTGCCGTCTTTAACCAACTCTCTTGATATCTCTCTCAGAATTACCTTCTTGATCCAAACCAGTCAGGTTTCAAGACTGGTCGTTCAACTGAGACTGCTCTTCTCTGTGTCACGGAGGCTCTCCGCACTGCTAAAGCTAACTCTCTCTCCTCTGCTCTTGTCCTTCTAGACCTGTCTGCTGCCTTTGATACGGTGAACCATCAGATCCTCCTCTCCACCCTCTCCGAGTTGGGCATCTCCGGCGCGGCTCACTCCTGGATTGCGTCCTACCTGACAGGTCGCTCCTACTAAGTGGCGTGGCGAGAATCTGTCTCCGCACCACGTGCTCTCACCCCTGGTGTCAGTTCTAGGCCCTCTCCTATTCTCGCTATACACCAAGTCACTTGGCTCTGTCATATCCTCACATGGTCTCTCCTATCATTGCTACGCAGACGACACACAATTCATTTTCTCTTTTCCACCTTCTGATAACCAGGTGGCGAATCGCATCTCTGCATGTCTGGCAGACATATCAGTGTGGATGTCGGATCACCACCTCAAGCTGAACCTCGGCAAGACGGAGCTGCTCTTCCTCCCGGGGAAGGACTGCCCATTCCATGATCTCGCCATCACGGTTGACAACTCCGTTGTGTCCTCCTCCCAGAGTGCAAAAAGCCTTGGCGTGACCCTGGACAACACCCTGTCGTTCTCCGCTAACATCAAGGCGGTGACCCGATCCTGTAGGTTCATGCTCTACAACATTCGGAGAGTACGACCCTGCCTTACACAGGAAGCGGCACAGGTCCTAATCCAGGCACTTGTCATCTCCCGTCTGGATTACTTCAACTCGCTGTTGGCTGGGCTCCCTGCCTGTGCCATTAAACCCCTACAACTCATTCAGAATGCCACAGCCCGTCTGGTGTTCAACCTTCCCAAGTTCTCTCACATCACCCCGCTCCTCCGCACACTCCACTGGCTTCCAGTTGAAGCTCGCATCTGCTACAAGACCATGGTGCTTGCCTACGGAGCTGTGAGGGGAACGGCACCTCTGTACCTTCAGGCTCTGATCAGTCCCTACACCCAAACGAGGGCATTGCGTTCATCCACCTCTGGCCTGCTGGCCCCCCTACCTCTGCGGAAGCACAGTTCCCGCTCAGCCCAGTCAAAACTGTTCGCTGCTCTGTCACCCCAATGGTGGAACAAGCTCCCTCACGACGCCAGGACAGCGGAGTCACTCACCACCTTCCGGAGACACTTGAAATCCCACCTCTTTAAGGAATACCTGGGATAGGATAAAGTAATCCTTCTATCCCCCCTTACCCCACAAAAAAAAAAAAAAAACATATTGTAAAGTGGTTATCCCACTGGCTATAAGGTGAATGCACCAATTTGTAAGTCGCTCTGGATAAGAGCGTCGGCTAAATGACGTAAATGTAAATGTTGTGTTACAGCCTGAATTCTAAGCCACTCAAGGACTTTCACATTCTTGTTCTGAATAATTCAAGCGTTGCTTTGGCTATATGCTTGGGGGCATTGTTCTGTTGAAACGTAAATCTTCGGGGCAGTCTAAGGTCGTTTGCACTCTGAAGCAGGTTCCCATCAAGGATTTGCCTGCATTTGGCTCCATTCATTGTTCCCTCTATCCTTACCAGTCTCCCAGTCCCTGCCGCTGAAAAGCATCCCCATAGCATGATGCTGCCACCACCATGCTTCACAGTAGGGATAGGAGTTAGATGGGTGATGAGCTGTGCCTGGTTCTCCAGAAATAGCGCTTTGCATTCAGGCCAAAGAATTCCATTTTGTCTCATCAGACCACAGAATCTTCTGCCTTATGATCGGAGTCTTTCACCTGCCTTTTTGCTAACTCCAGGCGTGCTGTCATGTGCCTTTTTCTCAGGAGTGGCTTCCATCTGGCCACTCTCCCTTAAAGCCCAGATTGGTGAAGTGCTGTAGAGACTGTTGTCCTTCTGGCAGGTTCTCCCATCTCAGCCAAGGAACTCTGTAGTTCTGTCAAGAGTGGCCATTGGGTTCTTGGTCACCTCTCTGACCAAGGTCCTTCTTGCCCGGTTCCTCAGTTTGGTCGGAAGGCCAGCTCTAGGAAGAGTCTGCGTAGTTCCATTTTTTACGATTTCCCAATGATGGAGACCACTGTGTTCTTGGAAACTTTCAACACCCTAGACATTGTTTTATACCCTTCCCCAGATATATGCCTCATCACAATTCTATCTCTGAGATTTACGGACAGTTCCTTGGACTTCATGGTATAGTTTCTGCTCTGACATGACCTGTCAACTGTGGGACCTTATATAGACAGGTGGGTTGCTTTCTAAATCATGTCCAAACAATTGAATTGGCCACAGGTGGACTCCAATCAAGATGTAGTGACATCTCAAGGATGATCAAAGGAAATTGGATGTGCCAGATCTCAAAGTGTGATAGCAAAGGGGTGTGAATACTTACACTACCAGTCAAGTTTGGACACACCTACTCATTCAAGGGTTTTTCTTTATTTTTACTATTTTTTATATTGTAGAATAATAGTGAAGACATCAAAACTATGAAATAACACATATGGAATCATTTAGTAACCAAAAAAGTGTTAAACAAATCAAAATATATTTTATATTTGAGATTTTTCAAATAGACACCCTTTGCATTGATGACAGCTTTGCACACTCTTGGCATTCTCTCAACCAGCTTCATGCGGTAGTCACCTGGAATGCATTTCAATTAACAGGTGTGCCTTGTTAAAAGTTAATTTGTGGAATTTCTTCCTTCTTAATGAGTTTGAGCCAATCAGTTGTGTTGTGACAAGGTAGGGGGGGTGGTATACAGAAGATTTGGTAAAAGACCAAGTTCATATTATGGCAAGAACAGCTCAAATAAGCAAAGAGAAACAACTGTCCATCATTACTTTAAGACATGAAGGTCAGTCAACACGGAAAATGTCAAGACCTTTGAAAGTTTCTTCATGTGCAGTCGCAAAAACCATCAAGTGCTATGATGAAACTGGCTCTCATGAGGACCGCCACAGGAATGGAAGACCCAGAGTTAACTCTGCTGCAGAGTATAAGTTCATTAGAGTTACCAGCCTCAGAAATTGCAGCCCAAATAAATGCTTCACAGAGTTCAAGTCACAGACACATCTCAACATCAACTGTTCAGAGGGGACTGTGTGAATCAGGCCTTCATGGTTGAATTGCTGCAAAGATACCACTACTAAAGGACACCAATAAGAAGAAGAGACCTGCTTGGGCCAAGAAACACGAGCAATGGACATTAGACCGGTGGAAATGTGTCCTTTGGTCTTGAGTCCAAATGTGAGATTTCTGGTTCAAACTGCCGTGTCTTTGTGAGACGCGGTGTTCACACCGTGAAGCATGGAGGAGGTGTTATGGTGTGGGGGTGCTTTGCTGGTGACACTGTCTGTGATTTATTTAGAATTCAAGGCACACTTAACCAGCATGGCTACCACAGCATTCTGCAGCGATACGCCATCCCATCTCGTTTGGGCTTAGTGGGACTATCATTTGTTTTTCAACAGGACAATGACCCAACACACCTCCAGGCTATGTAAGGGCTATTTTACCAAGTGATGGAGTGCTGCATCAGATGACCTGGCCTCCACAATCACCCAACCTCAACCCAATTGTGATGGTTTGGGATGAGTCGGACGGCAGAGTGAAGGAAAAGCAGCCAACAAGTGCTCAGCATATGTGGGAGCTCCTTCAAGACTGTTGGAAAAGCATTCCAGGTGAAGCTGGTTGAGAGAATGCCAAGTGTGCAAAGCTGTCATCAAGGCAAATGGTGGCTACTTTGAAGAATCTCATATCTAGATTTGTTTAACACTTTTTTTGGTTACATGATTCCATATGTTACTTCAGTTTTGATGTCTTCACCATTATTCTACAATGTAGAAAATTGTAAAAATAAAGGAACCCTTGAATGAGTAGGTGTCCAAACTTGACTGGTACTGTATATAAGTTAGATATTTCTGGATCTAATTTTCAATACAAACATTTTCCAAAATGTCTAAAAACATGATTTCACTTTGTCATTATGGGGTGTTGTGTGTAGATGGGTGAGGATGAAAAATCTATTTACTCCATTTTGAATTCAGGCTGTACGACTAAATGTGGAGTAGGTCAAGGGGTATGAATACTTTCTGAAGGCGCTGTAAATATACATTGAAACATTAAGACTATCAGTGAGGAATGGTTAATATTGCACATTGAACTTGCTATTAAAGAGAGGTCTATGCAGAGACAGAGTCAGCAGGCCTAAACAAAAACATTTCAACCAGGTCAAATCCTTGAGGTCATGAGGGGAGTTCAGAGTACTGCTCATGTGAAGACAATATTTACTAAGGGCTCTATTCAATCCGCACCACAAAAGTTCAGCTTTACAGCGTGATTGACATTTAAAGGCAACGTCCCTGCTCTAGCGGAGACTAAACGCTGCATGTCGGCTCAATCGGAAATGACCTTTACGTTTCTAGCGTGGAATATGTAGTACTTCTGCTTGAATAGAGCCCTTATTCTATGGTGCACAGGAATCAAGATGTGATTGAGGGTGTTTTCACTAACTAAGATAAACATCCGCCTAACTTACATTTTAGTCATTTAGCAGATGCTCTTATCCAGAGCGACTTACAGTTAGTGAATAGATATATTTTTATACTGGCCCCCCGTGGGAATCGAACCCACAACCCTGGCGTTGCAAACGCCATGCTCTATCAACATCCCTGCCAGCCATTCCCTCATTTTACAAGTTGACCATTTTACCACCAAGAAGTACACTACACAAGTCTTAAAGACTAGGTAGTGAAGTGCTCTACAGAAGACTATGACAAACAGGGAGCCCATAAGGGTTGGAGAAGGAAACAGGCATTGAAGAAATTGTTCAAAGTTTATTGAGGCACTTGAGACCGGTTTTTAGAAGGCAGCAGAAAACATGTCAGTGTTTTGACAAGGCAACAGGAAATGGTTCAAAGTAATGTTGAGGGCCTGGTGTGTCGCTGAGACAATGGACGGTCACGTCTGGTTCAGCACTCTCCTTTACTCCTGATGTGAACGTGACGATTATGCTTCCTGGGAACACACACGGAGCAGAATTAAAAGACACGCACAAACACAGAACGAGACAGAGGCACAGACAGACAAGCACAGAACAAGACAAGTTGTTGAAAGCTTTAGTTGGTTACTTACATGTTTTCAGAGCACAGCGTGCATTCGTTACTGTAGGTGACGCCATCGGTTCCACACACTGGATCATATTGCTCGGTGCACCAGGGCAGGTTGTACTTGGAACAGTTAGGCTGTTGGACAAAAACCAGGTTATGTAATAAATAAATATGAGGTGTTGGTAATATAGTGTACTAGTATGACACCATATGAAGAGAACATGGATAACAGGGAACAAGCCATACATTTTCCACCCCTTCCACAGTGCACCTGGGGTGTATTCATTTCTCAGATTCTATTGCTAAACGTTTCACTCAAGCAAACAAATTGAAGCAAACGCAACACAAACAGGGAATTTGCCCAATAGAAATTCTCATTGGTTGAAAAACGTTTTACATTTAGAGTACACTGTTCGTTGCAAAACGTTTTGCAACAGAATCGGACTAATGAATACACCCCTGACTGTCATGTCAACTAGTTGTTGACCAGGAAGATACAGGTGTACTTGGTGAACAATTGAATTTTGTACAGAGTAAGACCCATACCAGTGTTCTACATTACTAACTACTGTTAATCCAGCACATAGGACAAAGTGTTTTATGAATGCGCATAGCCTTTCACTCCAAAAAAAGAAACGGTTTAGCCTGCTTACCTCTATGCTGCCGTCAGGGAGACTCGCTCCTCGTGCCAAAACTAAAATGGAGAAAGATGTCAAGTCTTAGACTAATTATGATTTAACGTCAGATTTGATTTCCAGCCGTTCTAATCTAAACGACAGATAGCGCATCTTTTCTCTAGTCGTAGATTTGCGCGGGCGCCAACAGAGGCAGTCCGGGGGTAGTATCGACTGTTTGTCTAAACTGCTCTTAGAAGTTAATGTTATTTAATAAAACTATTTGACTGCCACTTGAAACTAATTAAGTAAAATTGAACAACACTCACCGGCAACACAGAGGAGTGCGAGAGTCAGTCGTGTAAAGTTCCACATTCTCTCAGTAGTGAAGGGGCGTAGGCAGGTGACGTTGTGTGGCACCGGAGCCGTATTTATACCGTGTAGGTCTCCACCCCCTATTTATACCGTGTAGGTCTCCACCCCCTATTTATACCGTGTAGGTCTCCACCCCCTATTTATACCGTGTAGGACTCCACCCCCTATTTATACCGTGTAGGTCTCCACCCCCTATTTATACCATGTAGGTCTCCACCCCCTATTTATACCGTGTAGGTCTCCACCCCCTATTTATACCGTGTAGGTCTCCACCCCCTATTTATACCGTGTAGGTCTCCCCCCCCCCCCTATTTATACCGTGTAGGTCTCCACCCCCTATTTATACCGTGTAGGTCTCCACCCCCTATTTATACCGTGTAGGACTCCCCCCCCCCCCCCCTTATTTATACCGTGTAGGTCTCCACCCCCTATTTATACCGTGTAGGTCTCCCCCCCCCCTATTTATACCGTGTAGGTCTCCACCAAGCTTCTACCCCCAAGCCATAAGTCTCCTGAATAGCTAATCATGGCTACCCAGACTATTTGCCCCCCCACCCCATCTTTTTACGCTGATGCTACTCTGTTAATTATTTATGCATAGTCACTTTACCTCTACTCACATGTACATATTACATAATTTACGTCGACAAACCTGCG
The DNA here is from genome assembly GCF_964263955.1 of Coregonus lavaretus. Taxonomy (NCBI): domain Eukaryota; kingdom Metazoa; phylum Chordata; class Actinopteri; order Salmoniformes; family Salmonidae; genus Coregonus; species Coregonus lavaretus. Next base: position 124,868 of record NW_028158585.1, on the reverse strand, counting down.
CCCCCGCACATTGACTCTGTACCAGTACCCCCTGTATATAGCCTCTCTACTGTTATTTCCCATTGACTCTGTACCGGTACCCCCCTGTATATAGCCTCCCTACTGTTATTTCCCATTGACTCTGTACCGGTACCCCCCTGTATATAGCCTCCCTACTGTTATTTCCCATTGACTCTGTACCAGTACCCCCTGTATATAGCCTCCCTACTGTTATTTCACATTGACTCTGTACCGGTACCCCCTGTATATAGCCTCCCTACTGTTATTTCCCATTGACTCTGTACCGGTACCCCCTGTATATAGCCTCCCTACTGTTATTTCACATTGACTCTGTACCGGTACCCCCTGTATATAGCCTCCCTACTGTTATTTCCCATTGACTCTGTACCGGTACCCCCCTGTATATAGCCTCCCTACTGTTATTTCCCATTGACTCTGTACCAGTAACCCCTGTATATAGCCTCCCTACTGTTATTTCACATTGACTCTGTACCGGTACCCCCTGTATATAGCCTCCCTACTGTTATTTCCCATTGACTCTGTACCGGTACCCCCTGTATATAGCCTCTCTACTGTTATTTCCCATTGACTCTGTACCGGTACCCCCTGTATATAGCCTCTCTACTGTTATTTCCCATTGACTCTGTACCGGTACCCCCCTGTATATAGCCTCTCTACTGTTATTTCACATTGACTCTGTACCGGTACCCCCTGTATATAACCTCCCTACTGTTATTTCACATTGACTCTGTACCGGTACCCCCTGTATATAGCCTCCCTACTGTTATTTCACATTGACTCTGTACCGGTACCCCCCTGTATATAGCCTCCCTACTGTTATTTCACATTGACTCTGTACCGGTACCCCCTGTATATAGCCTCCCTACTGTTATTTCCCATTGACTCTGTACCGGTACCCCCTGTATATAGCCTCCCTACTGTTATTTCACATTGACTCTGTACCGGTACCCCCTGTATATAGCCTCCCTACTGTTATTTTACTGCTGCTCTTTAATTGTTTGTTATTTTTATTTTTTACTGATATATTTTTTACTTAACTATTATTTTTCTTAAAACTGCATTGTTGGTTAAGGGCTTGTCAGTAAGCATTTCACTGTAAGGTCTACACTTGTTGTATTCCGCGCATGTGGCAAATAACATTTGATTTGATGTTGGCCATGTGTTCTGTATTCTAAGTGTTTGTATTATGTCGGCCATGTGTTCTGTATTCTAAGTGTTTGTATGATGTTGGCCATGTGTTCTGTATTCTAAGTGTTTGTATGATGTTGTTCATGTGTTCTGTATTCTAAGTGTTTGTATGATGTTGGCCATGTGTTCTGTATTCTAAGTGTTTGTATGATGTTGGCCATGTGTTCTGTATTCTAAGTGTTTGTATGATGTTGGCCATGTGTTCTGTATTCTAAGTGTTTGTATGATGTTGGCCATGTGTTCTGTATTCTAAGTGTTTGTATGATGTTGGCCATGTGTTCTGTATTCTAAGTGTTTGTATGATGTTGGCCATGTGTTCTGTATTCTAAGTGTTTGTATGATGTTGGCCATGTGTTCTGTATTCTAAGTGTTTGTATGATGTTGGCCATGTGTTCTGTATTCTAAGTGTTTGTATGATGTTGGCCATGTGTTCTGTATTCTAAGTGTTTGTATGATGTTGGCCATGTGTTCTGTATTCTAAGTGTTTGTATGATGTTGGCCATGTGTTCTGTATTCTAAGTGTTTGTATTATGTTGGCCATGTGTTCTGTATTCTAAGTGTTTGTATGATGTTGGCCATGTGTTCTGTATTCTAAGTGTTTGTATTATGTTGTTCATGTGTTCTGTATTCTAAGTGTTTTCTCCTGCTATTTTGTTTGCGATGTTTGATTATGTAAATTCTGCATTTCTTCAGTTTTTGAACAAGAATTAATAAAGTCAAAGTCGCTTTTAGATAATAGTAGCCTATAGGCCTAATATATATGAATATTGAAGCAGCTCAGATGGCTTAATACTAGGTTCAGTGCATTCGGAAAGTATTCAGACCCCTTGACTTTTTCCACATTTTGTTACGTTACAGCCTTATTCTAAAATGGATAAAATAGTTTCCCCCCCCCTCATTAATCTACACACAATACCCCATAATGACAAAGCAAAAAACTTGTATTTCTATTTTTTTCCAATTTATAAAGAAAAAAAAAAAAGAAATATCAATTTACATAAGTATTCAGACCCTTTACTCAGTACTTGTTGAAGCACCTTTGGCAGTGATTACAGCCTTGAGTCTTCTTGGGTATGACGCTACAAGCTTGGCACACCTGTATTTGGGGAGTTTCTCCCATTCTTCTCTGCAGATCCTCTCAAGCTCTGTCAGGTTGGATGGGGAGCGTCGCTGCACAGCTATTTTCAGTTCTCTCCAGAGATGTTCGATCAGGTTCAAGTCCGGGATCTGGCTGGGCCACTAAAGGACATTCAGAGACTTGTCCTGAAGCCACTCCTGCGTTGTCTTGGCTGTGTGCTTAGGGTCGTTGTCCTGTTGGAAGGTGAACCTTCGCCCCAGTCTGAGGTCCTGAGTGCTCTGGAGCAGGTTTTCATCAAGGATCTCTCTGTAATTTGCTCCGTTCATCTTTCCCTCAATCCTAACTAGTCTCCCAGTCCCTGCCGCTGAAAAACAGTCCCACAGCATGATGCTGCCACCACCATGCTTCACCGTAGGGATGGTATTGGCCAGGTGATGAGCGGTGCCTGCTTTCTTCCAGGCGTGACATTTGGCATTCAGGGCAAAGAGTTAAATCTTGGTTTCATCAGGCCAGAGAATCTTGTTTCTCACGGTCTGAGAGTCCTTTAAGTGCCTTTGGCAAACTCCGTTTGGCCACTCTACCATAAAGCTGCTATTTGATCCATTTTAGAATAAGGCTGTAACTTAACAAAATGTGGAAAAAATCAAGGGGTCTGAATACTTTACGAATGCACTGTGTATATATATGTGATGGGATGTATAGACATTATGGACAGTATATGGATATAATATATGGTATATCTGTAGAATACGTGGATAGAATAGTATATGTACAGCAATAGTTAAATGATGGCCTTGACTAGAATACAGTACATACATATGAAATGGGTAAAACAGGATGTAAACATTAAAGTGGCCAGTGTTCCATTATTAAAGTGACCAGTGATTCCATGTCTATGTATATGGGGCAGCAGCCTCTAAGGTGCAGGAATGAGTAACCGGGTGGTAGCCGGCTAGTGCCAGTGACTAGGTTCAGGGCAGGGTACTGGGTGGAGGCCGATTAGTGCCATTGACTAAGTTCAGGGCAGGGTACCGGGTGGTAGCCGGCTAGTGATGGCTATTTAACAGTCCGATGGCCTTGAGATAGAAGCTGTTTTCCAGTCTCTCGGTCCCAGCTGATTCACCTGTACTGACCTCTCCTTCTGGATGGTAGCGGGGTGAACAGGCAGTGGCTCGGGTGGCTGAGGTCCTTAATGATCTTCTTGGCCTTCCTTTGACACCTGGTGCTGTATATGTCCTGGAGGGCAGGCAATGTACCCCCGGTGATGCATTGGGCAGACTGTGATGTGGAAAATTGTCTTGGTAGGAAAACCCTCCCTCTTGGGTTCTCCTACCATTGTCTTCAGTTTCCCGCTCTCTACCGCTCCACCCACTCCCTTCGTCTCTCTACCGCTCCACCCACTCCCTTCGTCTCTCTACCGCTCCACCCACTCCCTTCGTCTCTCTACCGCTCCACCCACTCCCTTCGTCTCTCTACCGCTCCACCCACTCCCTTCGTCTCTCTACCGCTCCACCCACTCCCTTCGTCTCTCTACCGCTCCACCCACTCCCTTCGTCTCTCTACCGCTCCACCCACTCCCTTCGTCTCTCTACCGCTCCACCCACTCCCTTAGTCTCTCTACCGCTCCACCCACTCCCTTCGTCTCTCTACCGCTGCACCCACTCCGTTCGTCTCTCTACCGCTCCGCCCACTCCCTTCGTCTCTCTACCGCTCCGCCCACTCCCTTAGTCTCTCTACCGCTCCACCCACTCCCTTCGTCTCTCTACCGCTCCACCCACTCCCTTTGTCTCTCTACCGCTCCACCCACTCCCTTCGTCTCTCTACCGCTCAACCCACTCCCTTCGTCTCTCTACCGCTCCGCCCACTCCCTTCGTCTCTCTACCGCTCCACCCACTCCCTTCTGGACACAGACAAACTGGGAGTTTGGTGACATATGTGCTACTCCCCCTTCTCTCTCTCCCCCTCATTCTTTCACACTTCCTCTCCCCCTCTCTCCCTCCTCTTATTTCACCTTCCCCCCTCTTCTCCCCCTCTCAACCTGTTCTTCTCCTCCTCTCTTCCCCCTCTTCTCCCTCCTCCCAGCCTCCTGTTCTTTTGTGTCTTTTCACTTCCTGTTGTTAAGGATGAGGTCACAGGGATAAGGAGGAGATGGGAGTGTGTGTTTGTGTCACCTCATTGGCCCTTCTTTAGAAAGCAGACTAATGTGAGAAAAACCATCAGTCAAATCCCACACAGGACAGAGAGGAGGATCACACAGTTTGCTGTGTCATCACAGTGAGAGACAACGTCAAAACCGTTCAAGTTGTAAATGGTGGCCTCTTAATTTTAACAGCCTGTGACCAGCTTGACCAGCTTGATGCTGTGACCAGCCTGATAATATTAGACACATTTACTTCAGTATAATTTTATGATTTTGTCCTCATCACTTTGTGTCTCCTGATAAAGCTACTGTGTTTTATGATTAGTTGTGTTGTTGTTGTTTAGCTGCTATTGATGATTGATTATGTGTTGCCTACGGTGCTTCTTTGTTGCTGTCTATGGAAAGAAACAGTTATTTGGCCATAGATTAGAAAGTGTTAACTCAGTGAGAGTCTCTTTGGTAATGGGCTGTGAAAGAGAACAATGACTGGCTATTGAATCAGACTACTGGAATACTCTGGAATTCTTATCTTCACATTGCCGATAAACCTCATCATCCCTCAATAACTTCCAACGAAGACTGGGGGGTCAGCCTGATGAACCAAACTACTCAGTAATCTCCTCCATGAAGACTGGGGGTCAGCCTGATGAACCAAACTACTCAGTAATCTCCTCCACGAAGACTGGGGGGTCAGCCTGATGAACCAAACTACTCAGTAATCTCCTCCATGAAGACTGGGGGGTCAGCCTGATGAACCAAACTACTCAGTAATCTCCTCCATGAAGACTGGGGGTCAGCCTGATGAACCAAACTACTCAGTAATCTCCTCCATGAAGACTGGGGGTCAGCCTGATGAACCAAACTACTCAGTAATCTCCTCCACGAAGACTGGGGGATCAGCCTGATGAACCAAACTACTCAGTAATCTCCTCCATGAAGACTGGGGGATAAGCCTGATGAACCAAACTACTCAGTAATCTCCTCCATGAAGACTGGGGGATCAGCCTGATGAACCAAACTACTCAGTAATCTCCTCCATGAAGACTGGGGGATCAGCCTGATGAACCAAACTACTCAGTAATCTCCTCCATGAAGACTGGGGGATCAGCCTGATGAACCAAACTACTCAGTAATCTCCTCCATGAAGACTGGGGGTCAGCCTGATGAACCAAACTACTCAGTAATCTCCTCCATGAAGACTGGGGGATCAGCCTGATGAACCAAACTACATTTACATTTACATTTACGTCATTTAGCAGACGCTCTTATCCAGAGCGACTTACAAATAGGTGCATTCACCTTATAGCCAGTGGGATCACCACTTTACAATGTTTTCTTTTTTCTTTTATTTTGATTTTTTTGGGTTGGGGTTTGGGTTGGGGTTGGGGTAAGGGGGGGGGGGGTAGAAGGATTACTTTATCCTATCCCAGGTATTCCTTAAAGAGGTGGGGTTTCAAATGTCTCCGGAAGGTGGTAAGTGACTCCGCTGTCCTGGCGTCGTGAGGGAGCTTGTTCCACCATTGGGGTGCCAGAGCAGCGAACAGTTTTGACTGGGCTGAGCGGGAACTATGCTTCCGCAGAGGAAGGGGAGCCAGCAGGCCAGAGGTGGATGAACGCAATGCCCTCGTTTGGATGTAGGGACTGATCAGAGCCTGAAGGTACAGAGGTGCCGATCCCCTCACAGCTCCATAGGCAAGCACCATGGTCTTGTAACAGATGCGAGCTTCAACTGGAAGCCAGTGGAGTGTGCGGAGGAGCGGGGTGACGTGAGAGAACTTGGGAAGGTTGAACACCAGACGGGCTGCGGCATTCTGGATGAGTTATAGGGGTTTAATGGCACAGGCAGGGAGCCCAGCCAACAGCGAGTTGCAGTAATCCAGACGGGAGATGACAAGTGCCTGGATTAGGACCTGTGCCGCTTCCTGTGTAAGGCAGGGTCGTACTCTCCGAATGTTGTAGAGCATGAACCTGCAGGATCGGGTCACCGCCTTGATGTTAGCGGAGAACGACAGGGTGTTGTCCAGGGTCACGCCAAGGCTCTTCGCACTCTGGGAGGAGGACACAATGGAGTTGTCAACCGTGATGGCGAGATCATGGAACGGGCAGTCCTTCCCCGGGAGGAAGAGCAGCTCCGTCTTGCCAAGGTTCAGCTTGAGGTGGTGATCCGTCATCTATACTGATATGTCTGCCAGACATGCAGAGATGCGATTCGCCACCTGGTTATCAGAAGGGGGAAAGGAGAAGATTAGTTGTGTGTCGTCAGCGTAGCAATGATAGGAGAGGCCATGTGAGGATATGACAGAGCCAAGTGACTTGGTGTATAGGGAGAATAGGAGAGGGCCTAGAACTGAGCCCTGGGGGACACCAGTGGTGAGAGCACGTGGTGCGGAGACAGCTTCTCGCCACGCCACTTGGTAGGAGCGACCGGTCAGGTAGGACGCGATCCAGGAGTGAGCCGCGCCGGAGATGCCCAGCTCGGAGAGGGTGGAGAGGAGGATCTGATGGTTCACAGTATCAAAGGCAGCAGACAGGTCTAGAAGGACAAGAGCAGAGGAGAGAGAGTTAGCTTTAGCAGTGCGGAGAGCCTCCGTGACACAGAGAAGAGCAGTCTCAGTTGAATGACCAGTCCTGAAACCTGACTGGTTTGGATCAAGAAGGTCATTCTGAGAGAGATAGCAAGAGAGTTGGCTAAAGACGGCACGCTCAATAGTTTTGGAAAGAAAAGAAAGAAGGGATACTGGTCTGTAGTTGTTGACATCAGTGGGATCGAGTGTTGGTTTTTTGAGAAGGGGTGCAACTCTCGCTCTCTTGAAGACGGAAGGGACATAGCCAGCGGTCAAGGATGAGTTGATCAGCGAGGTGAGGTAGGGGAGAAGGTCACCGGAGATGGTCTGGAAAAGAGAGGAGGGGATGGGGTCAAGCGGGCAGGTTGTTGGGCGGCCTGCAGTCACAAGTCGCAAGATTTTATCTGGAGAGAGAGGGGAGAAAGAAGTCAAAGCATAGGGTAGGGCAGTGTGAGCAGGACCAGCAGTGTCATTAGACTTAACAAACGAGGATCGGATGTCGTCAACCTTCTTTTCAAAGTGGTTGATGAAGTCATCCACAGAGAGAGAGGAGGGGGGGGGGATTCAGCAGGGAGGAGAATGTGGCAAAGAGCTTCCTAGGGTTAGAGGCAGATGCTTGGAATTTAGAGTGGTAGAAAGTGGCCTTAGCAGCAGAAACAGATGAAGAAAATGTAGAGAGGAGGGAGTGAAAAGATGCCAGGTCGGCAGGGAGTTTAGTTTTCTTCCATTTCCACTCCGCTGCCCGGAGCTCTGTTCTGTGAGCTCGCAATGAGTCATCAAGCCACGGAGCTGGAGGGGAGGACCGAGCCGGCCGGGAGGATAGGGGACACAGAGAGTCAAAGGATGCAGAAAGGGAGGAGAGGAGGGTTGAGGAGGCAGAATCAGGAGATTGGAGGGAGAAGGATTGAGCAGAGGGAAGAGATGATAGGATGGAAGAGGAGAGAGTAGTGGGAGAGAGAGAGCGAAGGTTGCGGCGGCGCATTACCATCTGTGTAGGGGCAGAGTGAGTAGTGTTGGAGGAGAGCGAGAGAGAAAAGGATACAAAGTAGTGGTCGGAGACATGGAGGGGAGTTGCAGTGAGATTAGTAGAAGAGCAGCATCTAGTAAAGATGAGGTCAAGCGTATTGCCTGCCTTGTGAGTAGGGGGGGACGGTGAGAGGGTGAGGTCAAAAGAGGAGAGGAGTGGAAAGAAGGAGGCAGAGAGAAATGAGTCAAATGTAGACGTAGGGAGGTTGAAATCCCCCAGAACTGTGAGGGGTGAGCCATCCTCAGGAAAGGAACTTATCAAGGCGTCAAGCTCATTGATGAACTCACCAAGGGAACCTGGAGGGCGATAGATGACAAGGATATTAAGCTTAAATGGGCTAGTGACTGTGACAGCATGGAATTCAAATGAGGAGATAGACAGATGGGTTAGGGGAAAAATTGAGAATGTCCACTTGGGAGAGATGAGGATTCCTGTGCCACCACCCCTCTGACCAGATGCTCTCGGGGTATGCGAGAACACATGGTCAGACGAGGAGAGAGCAGTAGGAGTAGCAGTGTTTTCAGTGGTAATCCATGTTTCCATCAGCGCCAGGAAGTCGAGGGACTGGAGTGTAGCATAGGCTGGGTTGAAGTCAGCCTTGTTGGCAGCAGAACGGCAGTTCCAGAGGCTGCCTGAGACCTGGAACTCCAGGTGTGGGGTGCGTGCAGGGACCACCAGGTTAGAGAGGCAGCAGCCACGCGGTGTGAGGCGTTTGTGTAGCCTGTGCGGAGAGGAGAGAACAGGGATAGGCAGAGGCATAGTTGACAGGCTGTAGCAAATGGCTACAATAATGCAGAGGAGATCGGAATGAAATGAACTAAACATCTGGGAAAGGAGAGAGTAAAAAAACAAAACTCCCAAATATAACTCTCCCAACTTCACCTCAGAAACTATAATTGTTTCACTGAACCACCCGAATAAAACTCTCCCAACTTCCACTTTAGAAATTAGAATTGTTGTGAACTACAGCGGTTCAATGTTTCAAGGAATAGACTCAACTTACTTTATTCAGCTAGCTAACTATGACGCTATAGCTAACTAGCATGCTAGCATCCAATAACACACAGTTTAGCACCAATACTTGGTTACAACAAACTACCAATAGTGTGTTAACACACTAAACAGATAATTCGTGTCCGTGTCTAGTTCCTTTCATAACGCAGCAATAATTAAACGTTGGCTAGCTAGCACAAATATATTGTATTTAGCTGCTACAGTACAGCTAGCTGGTCGTGTTGGCTAGCTAGCAATGGCTGCTGTGTTGACTTTGTTTGAATAACGGCGGCGCTGCGAACAAATGTAGCTGGCTAAAAGGATATTTAGTTGCTACCGTTGCTAATAGCTACTCGCCAGCTAGTCCAGGAGGTGAGTTAGCTAGCTAGCTAGCTTCGTGCTACACCCGGCACCGCCGAATACAATGCTAACCTACAATAACTACCCACAACAGCCCACGATGCCTACCTATAATACCTAATAATATACAGCCCACGATGCCTACCTATAATACCTATCTACAATCTAAATACATAGTTTAAGCCTTACTCGACAAAGCCCAAGCTATGTATAAAGCCAAACTTACCCGACGCCAGCTGTCTGGGTGGCAGACTGCAATCAGTAGCTGTAATTAAGTACAGCAGCCACCAACCACCTAACGTTAATGCCTCGGATAATGAGGTTAGAAAAACAGCTGAATGGTAGGTAGCTAGCTGGCCCAATTACAGGTACTCTTAAGCGTGAAATAACATTGGAAACAGCTATCCACAGTTGCTAAAAGTTACCAGTAGCTACCCGCTAGCTAGCTAGCTTTGTTGGTCCAGGTAGTGGGTTAGCTAGCCTCGTGCTAGCCTCGTGCTTCGCCGGGCTCCGCCGAATACAATACTTACCTACAATAATTACCTACAATAACCTACAATAACTACCTAAGTAAACTACCTACAATGCCTAACTACAATACCTACCTACAATCTAAATACATGGTTTAAGCTTTACTCAACACCATATAAGAAGCCAAGCTTACCTCCTGCTAGAGAAAACACAACCTCTCCCGACCAGGAACACAAGACTCCAAACTACTCAGTAATCTCCTCCATGAAGACTGGGGGTCAGCCTGATGAACCAAACTACTCAGTAATCTCCTCCATGAAGACTGGGGGATCAGCCTGATGAACCACACTACTCAGTAATCTCCTCCATGAAGACTGGGGGATCAGCCTGATGAACCAAACTACTCAGTAATCTCCTCCATGAAGACTGGGGGGTCAGCCTGATGAACCAAACTACTCAGTAATCTCCTCCATGAAGACTGGGGGTCAGCCTGATGAACCAAACTACTCAGTAATCTCCTCCATGAAGACTGGGGGATCAGCCTGATGAACCACACTACTCAGTAATCTCCTCCATGAAGACTGGGGGATCAGCCTGATGAACCAAACTACTCAGTAATCTCCTCCATGAAGACTGGGGGATCAGCCTGATGAACCAAACTACTCAGTAATCTCCTCCATGAAGACTGGGGGATCAGCCTGATGAACCAAACTACTCAGTAATCTCCTCCATGAAGACTGGGGGTCAGCCTGATGAACCAAACTACTCAGTCATCTCCTCCATATAGCCCAACTCTCACACACACACATCCACACATGCACACACACACACTTACAAAAAAAAGTTTTGCGATTGCTGATCGGTTCATTTGTACATTTATGATTAATGGGTTTTGTTATCTGTTTTAACCAACCTTTTAATATTTTTTCTTTTAATTTTTTTATTTTTTAAACTTATGTATTGTATATTGTTTTTTTGTGGTGTGGTTTCATTATAAGCCCTTCGGCTTCCAACCAGCACACCTCTTTTAATAATTTTTAAAACATCTGTATTGTTGTTTATCACTTATTTTCTTTGGCGCAAATAAATTAAACCTTAAACTGAACCTAAAATTAGGCAACAACAAAGAATAGACACACACACTAGTGGTGTGCGGGTCAGCTGTTCGTTCACCCGCACTATCAGCAATTGCCAATAACCCATCCGCAACGCCCGACTATACAAGATAACGTGAAACTCGGATGGCCGCAGCCGATCCTAGAAGGCGCTGCATGGTCAATCTGTCTTCTGCATTGGCGGTGATACGGCCTCTGCAGAAGTCAGGGTATTCATACTTCTTGCGCTTTGTGGAACAGCACAGAGCTGTTGAGCAGTGCTGTTGTGAAGGAAGTTGGCAAGGAAGTGAGTTTGTGTTTATACAGGACCTACCGTCAACCAATCATGGCAATGCAAAGCTATACAGAGCCCTCCACATTGTTACAACATTTGGGAGGCGCACTGCAGATGTGGTAAGGAGCTCAATTTGGCCTCTGCGTGCCCCAGAGGCTCCGTAATTGTGTCACACCCTCCTCTGACCACATTTTTGGATCAAGCATAAGCTGGCTTTAACCCGCTAAAATAAAAATTAAATAGCGCTGTAGGCTACAGTCAGAGATGCTGGAACGATTTTTTGACAGGGTGTGCCTGATTTCGATATGTTTCTGCTTACAATTTCCAACATTTTGGTAGGTTATTTGTTAGTCAACTTGTCTATAATTAGATACATGCAGCTTCTCTTCTGCCATTATATGTTGCCCTAGAAGACTAAAGAAAACCTTGTTCACCAGAAGAATTTCATGAACGATAGAATGAATGCTTCAATCCATACTGAACCAAAATATAAAGGTAACATGTAAAATGTTGGTCCCATGTTTCATGAGATGAAATAAAAGATCCCAGAAATGTTCCATGTGCACAAAAATCGTATTTCTATTTTATTTCGTCATTCAGACTACCTCAGTCAGTACAAGTTTAATAAATGTCAACTGCTTCAGTGGAATTCCAGACTAACTCGTCATTAGCAGTAGATAAGATCCCCAAATGTGGGATTTACCCCCCAGAGCATCTGTAAATTGCTCTGGCCCTGGAGCTAGCAAGTGAAGGAATTCCCTGAGCCGTCCCGACTACGGTCTGGAGGCAAGGCAGGAAAGGTAATACTGGGGACTTAACCACCACCATAGTCCCAGAAAAGGAAGAGTATGAAATAAAACTTAACAAAACTACAAGAGAGAGAAATTTGCTTAGAGCTCCCAGCACAATAACGCTCAGCGAATACTACAAGAACAGAATCATTTTATAAAGGTTTACGTATCCAAAAGGAGCCGTCCATAAGGAAAGGAGACGCTGGTGCTGAATCACTGCTCTATGGACCTACTGCTACTCATCATTGACCATTCCTCTAAAGAGCTTGCTACTTTAAAACAAGCTACCAATGACTGCAAAATGGACATTGAGCAGACATATAATCAAGAAGAAGTGGACAGACTCCAGCAGAAGATCAAAACCAAGATCGATAACCTCCAAGCCGATCTACTGAAGTTCAACCTGGGAAAGTTCAAGCAAAACACAGTCGACTACAAGGAGCAGAACTTCTACACCTGGTTGTCTGAGAAACCCAAGCACTTGCAGACGACATCCCACACAACAGGCCAACGCATCAGAATCCGGTGAATCCTCTACCTCAGCGATGTCTTCTCCATCCTCCAGATCCAGAAATACTTTTTTGGGCCCCCTGCCCCTCCGACGCTCCAAACGTACCCATGCCAAAGACAAAGACGCACAAGGAGAGGTACAAGAGGTCGGTGGAAGGAGGTGAACGAAGATACCCAAAGCAACAATGCCCCCCGAGAGAATGTCGTTTTTAACCTATCAGATAAAAAGTTTTGTAGTGAACAAATTGATGTTTTAAGCAAAGGGTTATCCTTTGTAACGTATACAGTCACAAATCCTTTTCAAGTTATCATTTAACTATTTAAGTTTTTACGTAATATCAATTGAAAGGTTTCTTTAGCTTGATAAAGCCATAGAGGATACCTTGATACCTGGCTTGATAAAGCTATAGAGGATACCCCGATACCTGGCTTGATGAAGCTGTAGAGGATACCCCGATACCTGGCTTGATAAAGCTGTAGAGGATACCCTGATACCTGGCTTGATAAAGCTGTAGAGGATACCCTGATACCTGGCTTGATGAAGCTGTAGAGGATACCCTGATACCTGGCTTGATAAAGCTGTAGAGGATACCCTGATACCTGGCTTGGTGAAGCTGTAGAGGATACCCTGATACCTGGCTTGATAAAGCTATAGAGGATACCCCGATACCTGGCTTGATAAAGCTGTAGAGGATACCCTGATACCTGGCTTGATGAAGCTGTAGAGGATACCCCGATACCTGGCTTGATAAAGCTCCAAAACAAGTTAAACGCTTGAACAGAAGCCAGTTACTTAATAAATCCCATCAAAACAGAACAAACTGTTTTCTGTAAACTATATACTTACTTTCGATGATAGCCATAATGGCATCAAGTCTATCGTCAATAAACACTGGCACAGGTTATCATCAGACTCCTCTTTAAATTCTGCCTTCCAGAATCCACATTTATTCACCTATAAACAATCAAGAAATGTATCAAACATATTGGTTAAATATGATGTGGTCAGAGAGAGAGAAGAGACATTCATAAAGGATGCTTCCCATGTAGATCATGCCCAGCGTCGTCCGGGTTTGGCCGGTGTAGGCCGTCATTGTAAATAAGAATTTGTTCTTAACTTAATTGCCTAGTTAAATAAAACTTTTTAAAAAACAATTGTAGGCCCTCAGACTTCTAGGACCTATGAGATAAAGTAATGTATAACTGGCACTACTAAAGAAGTTATTTATATTTTACAGTGTTCTTGTAATAAGATTTATATCAGAAAAACATTCCACGCCTTGAAAGTACATTTTAGTCATTTAGCAGACGCTCTTATCCAGAGCAACTTACAGTTAGTGAGTGCATACATTTTCATACTGGCCCCACGTGGGAATCGAACCCACAACCCTGGCGTTGCAAACGCCCATGCTCTACCAACTGAGCTACAGAGGCCCTTGGAGTACACCTTGGATAACATAAATCCACTATTACACGTCAAGATATCACCTCGCCAGTACCAAGACACTTTATAGAACAACATCATTCTATTAATGAATTGCGTTCCGTCGGGATCGAAAAGTTCATCCACCACATAAAGGGAGTAACTATGACAACAAATGACTCTAAAGAGAAGCCATGTGGATATATACATTAAATTCCATATCCCCATATGTTTTAAATAAAATAATTAGATTTCACCTCCTTCCTAAAGGTGTCAGGCTGTGCCTGATGTCCTTTGTGGTGGGCTATCTCATGAATTGATATGACGTATTTAGGTGAGCAGACACCTGGGGCAGGTGGTGGGCTATCTCATGAATTGATATGACGTATTTAGGTGAGCAGACACCTGGGGCAGGTGGTGGGCTATCTCATGAATTGATATGACGTATTTAGGTGAGCAGACACCTGGGGCAGGTGATTCGTGCCCACTCCCATACCCTATAAATCTGTATGTCTTTGTGACTAACTTGTATACAAGGTAGACCAGAGAAGCCACATCCCTGATTGGCTGATTAGAAGCACCTGCTGCTCATAAGTTGTTCAAATGCTGTTCTGAATTAAAAGAAAATTGAAAACCTACACACCGATTGTCGTGCCATTCATCCACCGCCATCACCTCATGTTTCAGCATGATAATGCACGGCCCCATGTCGCAAGGATTTGTACACAATTCCTGGAAGCTGAAAATGTCCCAGTTCTTCCATGGCCTGCATACTTACCAGACGTCACCCTTTGAGCATGTTTGGGATGCTCTGGATCGACGTGTATGACAGCGTGTTCCAGTTCCCACCAATATCCAGCAACTTCACACAGCCATTGAAGAGGAGTGGGACAACATTCCACAGGCCACAATCAACAGCCTGATCAACTCTATGCGAAGGAGATGTGTCGCACTGCATGAGTCAGATGGTGGTCACCCGATACTGACTGGTTTTCTGATCCATGCCCCTACCTTTTTTTTAAAGGTACAGTTGAAGTCGGAAGTTTACATACACCTTAGCCAAAAACATTTAAACTAAGTTTTTCACAATTCCTGACATTTAATCCTAGTAAAAATTCCCTGTCTTAGGTCAGTTAGGATCACCACTTTATTTTAAGAATGTGAAATGTCAGAATAATAGTAGAGAGAATGATTTATTTCAGCTTTTATTTCTTTCATCACATTCCCAGTGGGTCAGAAGTTTACATACACTCAATTAGTATTTGGTAGCATTGCCTTTAAATTGTTTAACTTGGGTCAAATGTTTCGGGTAGCCTTCCACAAGCTTCCCACAATAAGTTGGGTAAATTTTGGCCCATTCCTCCTGACAGAGCTGGTGTAACTGAGTCAGGTTTGTAGGCCTCCTTGCTCGCACACGCTCAGGGCTTTGTGATGGCCACTCCAATACCTTGACTTTGTTATCCTTAAGCCATTTTGCCACAACTTTGGAAGTATGCTTGGGGTCATTGTCCATTTGGAAGACCCATTTACGACCAAGCTTTAACTTCCAGACTGATGTCTTGAGATGTTGCTTCAATATATCCACATAATTTTCCTTCCTCATGATGCCATCTATTTTGTGAAGTGCACCAGACCCTCCTGCAGCAAAGCACCCCCACAGCATGATGCTAACACCGCCGTGCTTCACGGTTGGGATGGTGTTCTTCGGCTTGCAAGCGTTCCCCTTTTTCCTTCAAACATAACGATGGTCATTATGGCCAAACAGTTCTATTTTTGTTTCATCAGACCAGAGGACATTTCTCCAAAAAGTACGATCTTAGTCCCCATGTACAGTTGCAAACCGTAGTCTGGCTTTTTTATGGCGGTTTTGGAACAGTGGCATCTTCCTTGCTGAGCGGCCTTTCAGGTTATGTCGATATAGGACTCATTTTACTGTGGATATAGATACTTTTGTACCTGTTTCCTCCAGCATCTTCACAAGGTCCTTTCTGTTGTTCTGGGATTGATTTGCACTTTTCGCACCAAAGTACGTTCATCTCTAGGAGACAGAACGCGTCTCCTTCCTGAGCGGTATGATGGCTGCGTGGTCCCATGGTGTTTATACTTGCATACTATTGTTTGTACAGATGAACGTGGTACCTTCAGGCGTTTGGAAATTGCTCCCAAGGATGAACCAGACTTGTGGAGGTCTACAAATTCTTGACTGATTTCTTTTGATTTTCCCATGATGTCAAGCAAAGAGGCACTGAGTTTGAAGGTAGGCCTTGAAATACATCCACAGGTACACCTCCAATTACATTTACATTTAAGTCATTTAGCAGACGCTCTTATCCAGAGCGACTTACAAATTGGTGCATTCAACTTAGCATAGCCAGTGGGACAACCACCCTTCTTTTTTTTTATGGGGTGGTGGGGGGGGGTAGAAGGATTACTGTTATACTATTCCAGGTATTCCTTAAAGAGGTAGGGTTTCAAGTGTCTCCGGAAGGTGGTCAGTGACTCTGCTGTCCTGGCGTCGTGGGGGAGCTTGTTCCACCATTGGGGTGCCAGAGCAGCGAATAGCTTTGACTGGGCTGAGCGGGAACTGTGCTTCCATAGCGGTAGGGGAGCTAGCAGGCCAGAAGTGGATGAACGCAGTGCCCTTGTTTGGGTGTAGGGTCTGATCAAAGCCTGAAGGTAAGGAGGTTCCGTTCCCCTAACAGCTCCGTAGGCAAGCACCATGGTTTTGTAGTAGATGCGATCTTCAACTGGAAGCCAGTGGAGTGTGCGGAGGAGCGGGGTGACATGAGAGAACGTGGGAAGGTTGAACACCAGATGGGCTGCAGCGTTCTGGATGAGTTGTAGGGGTTTAATGGCACAGGCAGGGAGCCCAGCCAACAGCGAGTTGCAGTAATCCAGACGGGAGATGACAAGTGCCTGGATTAGGACCTGTGCCGCTTTCTGTGTACTCTGCGAATGTTGTAGAGCATGAACCTGCAGGATCGGGTCACAGCTTTGATGTTAGCGGAGAACGACAGGGTGTTGTCCAGGGTCACGCCAAGGTTCTTTGCACTCTGGGAGGAGGACACAATGGAGTTGTCAACCGTGATGGCGAGATCATGGAGTGGGCAGTCCTTCCCCGGGAGGAAGAGCAGCTCCGTCTTGCCGAGGTTCAGCTTGAGGTGGTGATCCGACATCCACACTGATATGTCTGCCAGACATGCAGAGATGCAATTCGCCACCTGGTTATCAGAAGGTGGAAAGGAGAAAATGAATTGTGTGTCGTCTGCGTAGCAATGATAGGAGAGACCATGTGAGGATATGACAGAGCCAAGTGACTTGGTGTATAGAGAGAATAGGAGAGGGCCTAGAACTGAGCCCTGGGGGACACCAGTGGTGAGAGCACGTGGTGCGGAGACAGATTCTCGCCACGCCACCTGGTAGGAGCGACCGGTCAGGTAGGACGCAATCCAAGAGTGATCAGTGCCGGAGATGCCCAACTCGGAGAGGGTGGAGAGGAGGATCTGATGGTTCACATTATCAAAGGCAGCAGACAGGTCTAGAAGGACAAGAGCAGAGGAGAGAGAGTTAGCTTTAGCAGTGCGGAGAGCCTCCGTGACACAGAGAAGAGCAGTCTCAGTTGAATGACCAGTCTTGAAACCTGACTGGTTTGGATCAAGAAGGTCATTCTGAGAGAGATAGCAGGAGAGTTGACTAGAGACTCAAGAGTTTTGGAGAGAAAAGAAAGAAGGGATACTGGTCTGTAGTTGTTGACATCGGAGGGATTGAGTGTAGGTTTTTTGAGGAGGGGTGCAACTCTCGCTCTCTTGAAGACGGAAGGGACATAGCCAGCGGTCAAGGATGAGTTGATGAGCGAGGTGAGGTAGGGGAGAAGGTCACCCCAATAGAATCCCCATACTTTATTAAAGACAGCGTCTCCATCCTAGAGGGGGAGATCAATCATTTCCAGGCCCAGGGACACATACTAGTCTGTGGTGACCTACTTTATCACAGACCTCAACCCAGAGTCTCGTTCACAGTCAGCCCACTGACACCCCTATCAGATCACAGCAAAATCACAGCCTTCTTGAACAGAGCAATACTCAATCATGAGGCATCAAAGCCGAATAAACTGCATAATATTAAGAAACACTATAGATGGAAGGAAAATAGTGTCGAAACCTACCAAAAAACTATTGGGAAAAAAAAAACCTATTAATTTCAGCTTCCCTATCAAATATAAAAATGTCAAGACAGCCAACAGTTAACAACAATGAAAAATGGTTTGATGTAGAATGCAAAAACCTATCCAACCAAAAACATAGAGACCCAGAAAACCTGAGCCTACGCCTGTCCTGACCTGGCATCTTTTCACTCCCTCCTCTCTACATTTTCATCCTCTGTTTCTGCTGCTAAAGCCACTTTCTACCACTCTAAATTCCCCCCCCCCCCCCCCTCCTCCCTGTTTGTGGATGACTTCGTCAACCATTTTGAAGAGAAGGTTGATGACATCCGATCCTCGTTTGTTAAGTCAAATGACACTGCTGGTCCTGCTCACACTGCCCTACCCTATGCTTTGACTTCTTTCTCCCCTCTCTCTCCAGATGAAATCTTGCGACTTGTGACGGCCGGCCGCCCAACAACCTGCCCGCCTGACCCAATCCCCTCCTCTCTTCTCCAGACCATTTCCGGAGACCTTCTCCCTTACCTCACCTCGCTCATCAACTCATCCTTGACCGGTGGCTATGTCCCTTCCGCCTTCAAGAGAGCGAGAGTTGCACCCCTTCTCAAAAAACCTACACTCGATCCCTCTGATGTCAACAACTACAGACCAGTATCCCTTCTTTCTTTTCTCTCCAAAACTCTTGAGCGTGCCGTCTTTAACCAACTCTCTTGCTATCTCTCTCAGAATGACCTTCTTGATCCAAACCAGTCAGGTTTCAAGACTGGTCGTTCAACTGACACTGCTCTTCTCTGTGTCACGGAGGCTCTCCGCACTGCTAAAGCTAACTCTCTCTCCTCTGCTCTTGTCCTTCTAGACCTGTCTGCTGCCTTTGATACTGTGAACCATCAGATCCTCCTCTCCACCCTCTCCGAGTTGGGCATCTCAGGCGCGGCTCACTCCTGGATTGCGTCCTACCTGACAGGTCGCTCCTACTAAGTGGCGTGGCGAGAATCTGTCTCCGCACCACGTGCTCTCACCACTGGTGTCAGTTCTAGGCCCTCTCCTATTCTCGCTATACACCAAGTCACTTGGCTCTGTCATATCCTCACATGGTCTCTCCTATCATTGCTACGCAGACGACACACAATTCATTTTCTCTTTTCCACCTTCTGATAACCAGGTGGCGAATCGCATCTCTGCATGTCTGGCAGACATATCAGTGTGGATGTCGGATCACCACTTCAAGCTGAACCTCGGCAAGACGGAGCTGCTCTTCCTCCCGGGGAAGGACTGCCCATTCCATGATCTCGCCATCACGGTTGACAACTCCGTTGTGTCCTCCTCCCAGAGTGCAAAAAGCCTTGGCGTGACCCTGGACAACACCCTGTCATTCTCCGCTAACATCAAGGCGGTGACCCGATCCTGCAGGTTCATGCTCTACAACATTCGGAGAGTACGACCCTGCCTTACACAGGAAGCGGCACAGGTCCTAATCCAGGCACTTGTCATCTCCCGTCTGGATTACTGCAACTCGCTGTTGGCTGGGCTCCCTGCCTGTGCCATTAAACCCCTACAACTCATCCAGAATGCCACAGCCCGTCTGGTGTTCAACCTTCCCAAGTTCTCTCACATCACCCCGCTCCTCCGCACACTCCACTGGCTTCCAGTTGAAGCTCGCATCTGCTACAAGACCATGGTGCTTGCCTACGGAGCTGTGAGGGGAACGGCACCTCTGTACCTTCAGGCTCTGATCAGTCCCTACACCCAAACGAGGGCATTGCGTTCATCCACCTCTTGCCTGCTGGCCCCCCTACCTCTGCGGAAGCACAGTTCCCGCTCAGCCCAGTCAAAACTGTTCGCTGCTCTGTCACCCCAATGGTGGAACAAGCTCCCTCACGACGCCAGGACAGCGGAGTCACTCACCACCTTCCGGAGACACTTGAAATCCCACCTCTTTAAGGAATACCTGGGATAGGATAAAGTAATCCTTCTATCCCCCCTTACCCCACAAAAAAAAAAAAAAAAAACATATTGTAAAGTGGTTATCCCACTGGCTATAAGGTGAATGCACCAATTTGTAAGTCGCTCTGGATAAGAGCGTCGGCTAAATGACGTAAATGTAAATGTTGTGTTACAGCCTGAATTCTAAGCCACTCAAGGACTTTCACATTCTTGTTCTGAATAATTCAAGCGTTGCTTTGGCTATATGCTTGGGGGCATTGTTCTGTTGAAACGTAAATCTTCGGGGCAGTCTAAGGTCGTTTGCACTCTGAAGCAGGTTCCCATCAAGGATTTGCCTGCATTTGGCTCCATTCATTGTTCCCTCTATCCTTACCAGTCTCCCAGTCCCTGCCGCTGAAAAGCATCCCCATAGCATGATGCTGCCACCACCATGCTTCACAGTAGGGATAGGAGTTAGATGGGTGATGAGCTGTGCCTGGTTCTCCAGAAATAGCGCTTTGCATTCAGGCCAAATAATTCCATTTTGTCTCATCAGACCACAGAATCTTCTGCCTTATGATCGGAGTCTTTCACTTGCCTTTTTGCTAACTCCAGGCGTGCTGTCATGTGCCTTTTTCTCAGGAGTGGCTTCCATCTGGCCACTCTCCCTTAAAGCCCAGATTGGTGAAGTGCTGTAGAGACTGTTGTCCTTCTGGCAGGTTCTCCCATCTCAGCCAAGGAACTCTGTAGTTCTGTCAGAGTGGCCATTGGGTTCTTGGTCACCTCTCTGACCAAGGTCCTTCTTGCCCGGTTCCTCAGTTTGGTCGGAAGGCCAGCTCTAGGAAGAGTCTGCGTAGTTCCATTATTTTTAGATTTCCCAATGATGGAGACTACTGTGCTCTTGGAAACTTTCAACACCCTAGACATTGTTTTATACCCTTCCCCAGAAATATGCCTCATCACAATTCTATCTCTGAGATTTACGGACAGTTCCTTGGACTTCATGGTATAGTTTCTGCTCTGACATGACCTGTCAACTGTGGGACCTTATATAGACAGGTGGGTTTCTTTCTAAATCATGTCCAAACAATTGAATTGGCCACAGGTGGACTCCAATCAAGATGTAGTGACATCTCAAGGATGATCAAAGGAAATTGGATGTGCCAGATCTCAAAGTGTGATAGCAAAGGGGTGTGAATACTTACACTACCAGTCAAGTTTGGACACACCTACTCATTCAAGGGTTTTTCTTTATTTTTACTATTTTTTATATTGTAGAATAATAGTGAAGACATCAAAACTATGAAATAACACATATGGAATCATTTAGTAACCAAAAAAGTGTTAAACAAATCAAAATATATTTTATATTTGAGATTCTTCAAATAGACACCCTTTGCATTGATGACAGCTTTGCACACTCTTGGCATTCTCTCAACCAGCTTCATGCGGTAGTCACCTGGAATGCATTTCAATTAACAGGTGTGCCTTGTTAAAAGTTAATTTGTGGAATTTCTTCCTTCTTAATGAGTTTGAGCCAATCAGTTGTGTTGTGACAAGGTAGGGGGGGGTGGTTTACAGAAGATTTGGTAAAAGACCAAGTTCATATTATGGCAAGAACAGCTCAAATAAGCAAAGAGAAACAAATGTCCATCATTACTTTAAGACATGAAGGTCAGTCAACACGGAAAATGTCAAGACCTTTGAAAGTTTCTTCATGTGCAGTCGCAAAAACCATCAAGTGCTATGATGAAACTGGCTCTCATGAGGACTGCCACAGGAATGGAAGACCCAGAGTTAACTCTGCTGCAGAGTATAAGTTCATTAGAGTTACCAGCCTCAGAAATTGCAGCCCAAATAAATGCTTCACAGAGTTCAAGTCACAGACACATCTCAACATCAACTGTTCAGAGGGGACTGTGTGAATCAGGCCTTCATGGTTGAATTGCTGCAAAGATACCACTACTAAAGGACACCAATAAGAAGAAGAGACCTGCTTGGGCCAAGAAACACGAGCAATGGACATTAGACCGGTGGAAATGTGTCCTTTGGTCTTGAGTCCAAATGTGAGATTTCTGGTTCAAACTGCCGTGTCTTTGTGAGACGCGGTGTTCACACCGTGAAGCATGGAGGAGTTGTTATGGTGTGGGGGTGCTTTGCTGGTGACACTGTCTGTGATTTATTTAGAATTCAAGGCACACTTAACCAGCATGGCTACCACAGCATTCTGCAGCGATACGCCATCCCATCTGGTTTGGGCTTAGTGGGACTATCATTTGTTTTTCAACAGGACAATGACCCAACACACCTCCAGGCTATGTAAGGGCTATTTTACCAATAAGGAGAGTGATGGAGTGCTGCATCAGATGACCTGGCCTCCACAATCACCCAACCTCAACCCAATTGTGATGGTTTGGGATGAGTCGGACGGCAGAGTGAAGGAAAAGCAGCCAACAAGTGCTCAGCATATGTGGGAACTCCTTCAATACTGTTGGAAAAGCATTCCAGGTGAAGCTGGTTGAGAGAATGCCAAGTGTGCAAAGCTGTCAAGGCAAATGGTGGCTACTTTGAAGAATCTCATATCTAGATTTGTTTAACACTTTTTTTGGTTACATGATTCCATATGTTACTTCAGTTTTGATGTCTTCACCATTATTCTACAATGTAGAAAATTGTAAAAATAAAGGAACCCTTGAATGAGTAGGTGTCCAAACTTGACTGGTACTGTATATAAGTTAGATATTTCTGGATCTAATTTTCAATACAAACATTTGCCAAAATGTCTAAAAACATGATTTCAATTTGTCATTATGGGGTGTTGTGTGTAGATGGGTGAGGATGAAAAATCTATTTACTCCATTTTGAATTCAGGCTGTACGACTAAATGTGGAGTAGGTCAAGGGGTATGAATACTTTCTGAAGGCGCTGTAAATATACATTGAAACATTAAGACTATCAGTGAGGAATGGTTAATATTGCACATTGAACTTGCTATTAAAGAGAGGTCTATGCAGAGACAGAGACAATGTCAGCAGGCCTAAACAAAAACATTTCAACCAGGTCAAATCCTTGAGGTCATGAGGGGAGTTCAGAGTACTGCTAATGTGAAGACAATATTTACTAAGGGCTCTATTCAATCCGCACCACAAAAGTTCAGCTTTACAGCGTGATTGACATTTAAAGGCAACGTCCCTGCTCTAGCGGAGACTAAACGCTGCATGTCGGCTCAATCGGAAATGACCTTTACGTTTATAGCGTGGAATATGTAGTACTTCTGCTTGAATAGAGCCCTTATTCTATGGTGCACAGGAATCAAGATGTGATTGAGGGTGTTTTCACTAACTAAGATAAACATCCGCCTAACTTACATTTTAGTCATTTAGCAGACGCTCTTATCCAGAGCGACTTACAGTTAGTGAATAGATATCTTTTTATACTGGCCCCCCGTGGGAATCGAACCCACAACCCTGGCGTTGCAAACGCCATGCTCTATCAACATCCCTGCCAGCCATTCCCTCATTTTACAAGTTGACCATTTTACCACCAAGAAGTACACTACACAAGTCTTAAAGACTAGGTAGTGAAGTGCTCTACAGAAGACTATGACAAACAGGGAGCCAATAAGGGTTGGAGAAGGAAACAGGCATTGAAGAAATTGTTCAAAGTTTATTGAGGCACTTGAGACCGGTTTTTAGAAGGCAGCAGAAAACATGTCAGTGTTTTGACAAGGCAACAGGAAATGGTTCAAAGTAATGTTGAGGGCCTGGTGTGTCGCTGAGACAATGGACGGTCACGTCTGGTTCAGCACTCTCCTTTACTCCTGATGTGAACGTGACGATTATGCTTCCTGGGAACACACACGGAGCAGAATTAAAAGACACGCACAAACACAGAACGAGACAGAGGCACAGACAGACAAGCACAGAACAAGACAAGTTGTTGAAAGCTTTAGTTGGTTACTTACATGTTTTCAGAGCACAGCGTGCATTCGTTACTGTAGGTGATGCCATCGGTTCCACACACTGGATCATATTGCTCGGTGCACCAGGGCAGGTTGTACTTGGAACAGTTAGGCTGTTGGACAAAAACCAGGTTATGTAATAAATAAATATGAGGTGTTGGTAATATAGTGTACTAGTATGACACCATATGAAGAGAACATGGATAACAGGGAACAAGCCATACGTTTTCCACCCCTTCCACAGTGCACCTGGGGTGTATTCATTTCTCAGATTCTATTGCAAAACGTTTCACTCAAGCAAACAAATTGAAGCAAACGCAACACAAACAGGGAATTTGCCCAATAGAAATTCCGATTGGTTGAAAAACGTTTTACATTTAGAGTACACTGTTCGTTGCAAAACATTTGCAACAGAATCGGACTAATGAATACACCCCTGACTGTCATGTCAACTAGTTGTTGACCAGGAAGATACAGGTGTACTTGGTGAACAATTGAATTTTGTACAGAGTAAGACCCATACCAGTGTTCTACATTACTAACTACTGTTAATCCAGCACATAGGACAAAGTGTTTTATGAATGCGCATAGCCTTTCACTCCAAAAAAAGAAACGGTTTAGCCTGCTTACCTCTATGCTGCCGTCAGGGAGACTCGCTCCTCGTGCCAAAACTAAAATGGAGAAAGATGTCAAGTCTTAGACTAATTATGATTTAACGTCAGATTTGATTTCCAGCCGTTCTAATCTAAACGACAGATAGCGCATCTTTTCTCTAGTCGTAGATTTGCGCGGGCGCCAACAGAGGCAGTCCGGGGGTAGTATCGACTGTTTGTCTAAACTGCTCTTAGAAGTTAATGTTATTTAATAAAACTATTTGACTGCCACTTGAAACTAATTAAGTAAAATTGAACAACACTCACCGGCAACACAGAGGAGTGCGAGAGTCAGTCGTGTAAAGTTCCACATTCTCTCAGTAGTGAAGGGGCGTAGGCAGGTGACGTTGTGTGGCACCGGAGCCGTATTTATACCGTGTAGGTCTCCACCCCCTATTTATACCGTGTAGGTCTCCACCCCCTATTTATACCGTGTAGGTCTCCACCCCCTATTTATACCGTGTAGGACTCCACCCCCTATTTATACCGTGTAGGTCTCCACCCCCTATTTATACCATGTAGGTCTCCACCCCCTATTTATACCGTGTAGGTCTCCACCCCCTATTTATACCGTGTAGGACTCCCCCCCCCCCCCCCCCCTTATTTATACCGTGTAGGTCTCCCCCCCCTATTTATACCGTGTAGGTCTCCACCCCCTATTTATACCGTGTAGGTCTCCACCCCCCCCTATTTATACTGTGTAGGACTCCACCCCCTATTTATACCGTGTAGGTCTCCACCAAGCTTCTACCCCCAAGCCATAAGACTCCTGAATAGCTAATCATGGCTACCCAGACTATTTGCCCCCCCACCCCATCTTTTTACGCTGATGCTACTCTGTTAATTATTTATGCATAGTCACTTTACCTCTACTCACATGTACATATTACATCATTTACGTCGACAAACCTGCGCCCCCGCACATTGACTCTGTACCGGTACCCCCTGTATATAGCCTCCCTACTGTTATTTCCCATTGACTCTGTACCGGTACCCCCCTGTATATAGCCTCCCTACTGTTATTTCCCATTGACTCTGTACCGGTACCCCCCTGTATATAGCCTCCCTACTGTTATTTCACATTGACTCTGTACCGGTACCCCCCTGTATATAGCCTCCCTACTGTTATTACACATTGACTCTGTACCGGTACCCCCTGTAAATAGCCTCCCTACTGTTATTTCACATTGACTCTGTACCGGTACCCCCCTGTATATAGCCTCCCTACTGTTATTTCACATTGACTCTGTACCGGTACCCCCTGTAGATAGACTCTCTACTGTTATTTCCCATTGACTCTGTACCGGTACCCCCCTGTATATAGCCTCTCTACTGTTATTTCACATTGACTCTGTACCGGTACCCCCTGTATATAGCCTCCCTACTGTTATTACACATTGACTCTGTACCCGTACCCCCTGTATATAGCCTCCCTACTGTTTTTACACATTGACTATGTACCGGTACCCCCCTGTATATAGCCTCCCTACTGTTATTACACATTGACTCTGTACCGGTACCCCCTGTATATAGCCTCTCTACTGTTATTTCCCATTGACTCTGTACCGGTACCCCCTGTATATAGCCTCCCTACTGTTATTTTACTGCTGCTCTTTAATTGTTTGTTATTTTTATTTTTTACTGATATATTTTTTACTTAACTATTATTTTTCTTAAAACTGCATTGTTGGTTAAGGGCTTGTCAGTAAGCATTTCACTGTAAGGTCTACACCTGTTGTATTCCGCGCATGTGGCAAATAACATTTGATTTGATGTTGGCCATGTGTTCTGTATTCTAAGTGTTTGTATTATGTCGGCCATGTGTTCTGTATTCTAAGTGTTTGTATTATGTTGGCCATGTGTTCTGTATTCTAAGTGTTTGTATGATGTTGGCCATGTGTTCTGTATTCTAAGTGTTTGTATGATGTTGGCCATGTGTTCTGTATTCTAAGTGTTTGTATGATGTTGGCCATGTGTTCTGTATTCTAAGTGTTTGTATGATGTTGGCCATGTGTTCTGTATTCTAAGTGTTTGTATGATGTTGGCCATGTGTTCTGTATTCTAAGGGTTTGTATTATGTTGTTCATGTGTTCTGTATTCTAAGTGTTTTCTCCTGCTATTTTGTTTGCGATGTTTGATTGTGTAAATTCTGCATTTCTTCAGTTTTTGAACAAGAATTAATAAAGTCAAAGTCGCTTTTAGATAATAGTAGCCTATAGGCCTAATATATATGAATATTGAAGCAGCTCAGATGGCTTAATACTAGGTTCAGTGCATTCGGAAAGTATTCAGACCCCTTGACTTTTTCCACATTTTGTTACGTTACAGCCTTATTCTAAAATGGATAAAATAGTTTTCCCCCCCTCATTAATCTACACACAATACCCCATAATGACAAAGCAAAAAACGTGTATTTGTATTTTTTTCCAATTTATAAAGAAAACAAAAAATGAAATATCAATTTACATAAGTATTCAGACCCTTTACTCAGTACTTGTTGAAGCACCTTTGGCAGTGATTACAGCCTTGAGTCTTCTTGGGTATGACGCTACAAGCTTGGCACACCTGTATTTGGGGAGTTTCTCCCATTCTTCTCTGCAGATCCTCTCAAGCTCTGTCAGGTTGGATGGGGAGCGTCGCTGCACAGCTATTTTCAGTTCTCTCCAGAGATGTTCGATCAGGTTCAAGTCCGGGATCTGGCTGGGCCACTAAAGGACATTCAGAGACTTGTCCTGAAGCCACTCCTGCGTTGTCTTGGCTGTGTGCTTAGGGTCGTTGTCCTGTTGGAAGGTGAACCTTCGCCCCAGTCTGAGGTCCTGAGTGCTCTGGAGCAGGTTTTCATCAAGGATCTCTCTGTAATTTGCTCCGTTCATCTTTCCCTCAATCCTAACTAGTCTCCCAGTCCCTGCCGCTGAAAAACAGTCCCACAGCATGATGCTGCCACCACCATGCTTCACCGTAGGGATGGTATTGGCCAGGTGATGAGCGGTGCCTGCTTTCTTCCAGGCGTGACATTTGGCATTCAGGGCAAAGAGTTAAATCTTGGTTTCATCAGGCCAGATAATCTTGTTTCTCACGGTCTGAGAGTCCTTTAAGTGCCTTTGGCAAACTCCGTTTGGCCACTCTACCATAAAGCTGCTATTTGATCCATTTTAGAATAAGGCTGTAACGTAACAAAATGTGGAAAAAATCAAGGGGTCTGAATACTTTCCGAATGCACTGTGTATATATATGTGATGGGATGTATAGACATTATGGACAGTATATGGATATAATATATGGTATATCTGTAGAATACGTGGATAGAATACTATATGTACAGCAATAGTTAAATGATGGCCATGACTAGAATACAGTATATACACATGAAGTGGGTAAAACAGGATGTAAACATTAAAGTGGCCAGTGTTCCATTATTAAAGTGGCCAGTGTTCCATGTCTATGTATATGGGGCAGCAGCCTCTAAGGTGCAGGAATGAGTAACCGGGTGGTAGCCGGCTAGTGCCAGTGACTAGGTTCAGGGCAGGGTACTGGGTGGAGGCCGATTAGTGCCATTGACTAAGTTCAGGGCAGGGTACCGGGTGGTAGCCGGCTAGTGATGGCTATTTAACAGTCCGATGGCCTTGAGATAGAAGCTGTTTTCCAGTCTCTCGGTCCCAGCTGATTCACCTGTACTGACCTCTCCTTCTGGATGGTAGCGGGGTGAACAGGCAGTGGCTCGGGTGGCTGAGGTCCTTAATGATCTTCTTGGCCTTCCTGTGACACCTGGTGCTGTACATGTCCTGGAGGGCAGGCAATGTACCCCCGGTGATGCATTGGGCAGACTGTGATGTGGAAAATTGTCACTATACTTTATTAAAAATCAAAGTTCTTACAGAGTTTTTGTAGAATCTAGAGACTTTATTACAATGGACAAAGCCGGGGTGATTTGCAAAGCATCCTCCCTTCTCTCTCTCTGCTCCTCCTCTAGAGTCTCATTCACACACATCCTAGCTTAAAAGCCCCTCCCTCTTGGGTTCTCCTACCATTGTCTTCAGTTTCCCGCTCTCTACCGCTCCACCCACTCCCTTCGTCTCTCTACCGCTCCACCCACTCCCTTAGTCTCTCTACCGCTCCACCCACTCCCTTCGTCTCTCTACCGCTCCACCCACTCCGTTCATCTCTCTACCGCTCCACCCACTCCCTTTGTCTCTCTACCGCTCCACCCACTCCCTTTGTCTCTCTACCGCTCCACCCACTCCCTTCGTCTCTCTACCGCTCCACCCACTCCCTTCGTCTCTCTACCGCTCCGCCCACTCCCTTCGTCTCTCTACCGCTCCACCCACTCCCTTCTGGACACAGACAAACTGGGAGTTTGGTGACATATGTGCTACTCCCCCTTCTCTCTCTCCCCCTCATTCTTTCACACTTCCTCTCCCCCTCTCTCCCTCCTCTTATTTCACCTTCCCCCCTCTTCTCCCCCTCTCAACCTGTTCTTCTCCTCCTCTCTTCCCCCTCTTCTCCCTCCTCCCAGCCTCCTGTTCTTTTGTGTCTTTTGACTTCCTGTTGTTAAGGATGAGGTCACAGGGATAAGGAGGAGATGGGAGTGTGTGTTTGTGTCACCTCATTGGCCCTTCTTTAGAAAGCAGACTAATGTGAGAAAAACCATCAGTCAAATCCCACACAGGACAGAGAGGAGGATCACACAGTTTGCTGTGTCATCACAGTGAGAGACAACGTCAAAACCGTTCAAGTTGTAAATGGTGGCCTCTTAATTTTAACAGCCTGTGACCAGCTTGACCAGCTTGATGCTGTGACCAGCTTGATAATATTAGACACATTTACTTCAGTATAATTTCTATCATTTTGTCCTCATCACTTTGTGTCTCCTGATAAAGCTACTGTGTTTTATGATTAGTTGTGTTGTTGTTGTTTAGCTGCGTTTGATGATTGATTATGTGTTGCCTACGGTGCTTCTTTGTTGCTGTCTATGGAAAGAAACAGTTATTTGGCCATAGATTAGAAAGTGTTAACTCAGTGAGAGTCTCTTTGGTAATGGGCGACATCAGGGCTGTGAAAGAGAACAATGACTGGCTATTGAATCAGACTACTGGAATACTCTGGAATTCTTATCTTCACATTGCCGATAAACCTCATCATCCCTCAATAACTTCCAACGAAGACTGGGGGGTCAGCCTGATGAACCAAACTACTCAGTAATCTCCTCCATGAAGACTGGGGGATCAGCCTGATGAACCAAACTACTCAGTAATCTCCTCCATGAAGACTGGGGGTCAGCCTGATGAACCAAACTACTCAGTAATCTCCTCCATGAAGACTGGGGGGTCAGCCTGATGAACCAAACTACTCAGTAATCTCCTCCATGAAGACTGGGGGTCAGCCTGATGAACCAAACTACTCAGTAATCTCCTCCATGAAGACTGGGGGGTCAGCCTGATGAACCAAACTACTCAGTAATCTCCTCCATGAAGACTGGGGGGTCAGCCTGATGAACCAAACTACTCAGTAATCTCCTCCATGAAGACTGGGGGATCAGCCTGATGAACCAAACTACTCAGTAATCTCCTCCATGAAGACTGGGGGATCAGCCTGATGAACCAAACTACTCAGTAATCTCCTCCATGAAGACTGGGGATCAGCCTGATGAACCAAACTACTCAGTAATCTCCTCCATGAAGACTGGGGGGTCAGCCTGATGAACCAAACTACTCAGTAATCTCCTCCATGAAGACTGGGGGTCAGTCTGATGAACCAAACTACTCAGTAATCTCCTCCATGAAGACTGGGGGGTCAACCTGATGAACCAAACTACTCAGTAATCTCCTCCATGAAGACTGGGGGATCAGCCTGATGAACCAAACTACTCAGTAATCTCCTCCATGAAGACTGGGGGTCAGCCTGATGAATCAAACTACTCAGTAATCTCCTCCATGAAGACTGGGGGTCAGCCTGATGAATCAAACTACTCAGTAATCTCCTCCATGAAGACTGGGGGATCAGCCTGATGAACCAAACTACTCAGTAATATCCTCCATGAAGACTGGGGGTCAGCCTGATGAACCAAACTACTCAGTAATCTCCTCCATGAAGACTGGGGGATCAGCCTGATGAACCACACTACTCAGTAATCTCCTCCATGAAGACTGGGGGATCAGCCTGATGAACCAAACTACTCAGTAATCTCCTCCATGAAGACTGGGGGTCAGCCTGATGAACCAAACTACTCAGTAATCTCCTCCATGAAGACTGGGGGATCAGCCTGATGAACCAAACTACTCAGTAATCTCCTCCATGAAGACTGGGGGTCAGCCTGATGAACCAAACTACTCAGTAATCTCCTCCATGAAGACTGGGGGTCAGCCTGATGAACCAAACTACTCAGTAATCTCCTCCATGAAGACTGGGGGATCAGCCTGATGAACCACACTACTCAGTAATCTCCTCCATGAAGACTGGGGGATCAGCCTGATGAACCAAACTACATTTACATTTACATTTACGTCATTTAGCAGACGCTCTTATCCAGAGCGACTTACAAATAGGTGCATTCACCTTATAGCCAGTGGGATCACCACTTTACAATGTTTTCTTTTTTATTTTATTTTGATTTTTTTGGGTTGGGGTTTGGGTTGGGGTTGGGGTAAGGGGGGGGGGGGGGGGGGGGGGGGGGTAGAAGGATTACTTTATCCTATCCCAGGTATTCCTTAAAGAGGTGGGGTTTCAAATGTCTCCGGAAGGTGGTAAGTGACTCCGCTGTCCTGGCGTCGTGAGGGAGCTTGTTCCACCATTGGGGTGCCAGAGCAGCGAACAGTTTTGACTGGGCTGAGCGGGAACTATGCTTCCGCAGAGGAAGGGGAGCCAGCAGGCCAGAGGTGGATGAACGCAATGCCCTCGTTTGGATGTAGGGACTGATCAGAGCCTGAAGGTACAGAGGTGCCGATCCCCTCACAGCTCCATAGGCAAGCACCATGGTCTTGTAACAGATGCGAGCTTCAACTGGAAGCCAGTGGAGTGTGCGGAGGAGCGGGGTGACGTGAGAGAACTTGGGAAGGTTGAACACCAGACGGGCTGCGGCATTCTGGATGAGTTATAGGGGTTTAATGGCACAGGCAGGGAGCCCAGCCAACAGCGAGTTGCAGTAATCCAGACGGGAGATGACAAGTGCCTGGATTAGGACCTGTGCCGCTTGCTGTGTAAGGCAGGGTTGTACTCTCCGAATGTTGTAGAGCATGAACCTGCAGGATCGGGTCACCGCCTTGATGTTAGCGGAGAACGACAGGGTGTTGTCCAGGGTCACGCCAAGGCTCTTCGCACTCTGGGAGGAGGACACAATGGAGTTATCAACCGTGATGGCGAGATCATGGAACGGGCAGTCCTTCCCCGGGAGGAAGAGCAGCTCCGTCTTGCCAAGGTTCAGCTTGAGGTGGTGATCCGTCATCCATACTGATATGTCTGCCAGACATGCAGAGATGCGATTCGCCACCTGGTTATCAGAAGGGGGAAAGGAGAAGATTAGTTGTGTGTCGTCAGCGTAGCAATGATAGGAGAGGCCATGTGAGGATATGACAGAGCCAAGTGACTTGGTGTATAGGGAGAATCGGAGAGGGCCTAGAACTGAGCCCTGGGGGACACCAGTGGTGAGAGCACGTGGTGCGGAGACAGCTTCTCGCCACGCCACTTGGTAGGAGCGACCGGTCAGGTAGGACGCGATCCAGGAGTGAGCCGCGCCGGAGATGCCCAGCTCGGAGAGGGTGGAGAGGAGGATCTGATGGTTCACAGTATCAAAGGCAGCAGACAGGTCTAGAAGGACAAGAGCAGAGGAGAGAGAGTTAGCTTTAGCAGTGCGGAGAGCCTCCGTGACACAGAGAAGAGCAGTCTCAGTTGAATGACCAGTCCTGAAACCTGACTGGTTTGGATCAAGAAGGTCATTCTGAGAGAGATAGCAAGAGAGTTGGCTAAAGACGGCACGCTCAATAGTTTTGGAAAGAAAAGAAAGAAGGGATACTGGTCTGTAGTTGTTGACATCAGTGGGATCGAGTGTTGTTTTTTTGAGAAGGGGTGCAACTCTCGCTCTCTTGAAGACGGAAGGGACATAGCCAGCGGTCAAGGATGAGTTGATCAGCGAGGTGAGGTAGGGGAGAAGGTCACCGGAGATGGTCTGGAAAAGAGAGGAGGGGATGGGGTCAAGCGGGCAGGTTGTTGGGCGGCCTGCAGTCACAAGTCGCAAGATTTTATCTGGAGAGAGAGGGGAGAAAGAAGTCAAAGCATAGGGTAGGGCAGTGTGAGCAGGACCAGCAGTGTCATTAGACTTAACAAACGAGGATCGGATGTCGTCAACCTTCTTTTCAAAGTGGTTGATGAAGTCATCCACAGAGAGAGAGGAGGGGGGGGGGGGGGATTCAGCAGGGAGGAGAATGTGGCAAAGAGCTTCCTAGGGTTAGAGGCAGATGCTTGGAATTTAGAGTGGTAGAAAGTGGCCTTAGCAGCAGAAACAGATGAAGAAAATGTAGAGAGGAGGGAGTGAAAAGATGCCAGGTCGGCAGGGAGTTTAGTTTTCTTCCATTTCCGCTCCGCTGCCCGGAGCTCTGTTCTGTGAGCTCGCAATGAGTCATCAAGCCACGGAGCTGGAGGGGAGGACCGAGCCGGCCGGGAGGATAGGGGACACAGAGAGTCAAAGGATGCAGAAAGGGAGGAGAGGAGGGTTGAGGAGGCAGAATCAGGAGATTGGAGGGAGAAGGATTGAGCAGAGGGAAGAGATGATAGGATGGAAGAGGAGAGAGTAGTGGGAGAGAGAGAGCGAAGGTTGCGGCGGCGCATTACCATCTGTGTAGGGGCAGAGTGAGTAGTGTTGGAGGAGAGCGAGAGAGAAAAGGATACAAAGTAGTGGTCGGAGACATGGAGGGGAGTTGTAGTGAGATTAGTAGAAGAGCAGCATCTAGTAAAGATGAGGTCAAGCGTATTGCCTGCCTTGTGAGTAGGGGGGGACGTTGAGAGGGTGAGGTCAAAAGAGGAGAGGAGTGGAAAGAAGGAGGCAGAGAGAAATGAGTCAAATGTAGACGTAGGGAGGTTGAAATCCCCCATAACTGTGAGGGGTGAGCCATCCTCAGGAAAGGAACTTATCAAGGCGTCAAGCTCATTGATGAACTCACCAAGGGAACCTGGAGGGCGATAGATGACAAGGATATTAAGCTTAAATGGGCTAGTGACTGTGACAGCATGGAATTCAAATGAGGAGATAGACAGATGGGTTAGGGGAAAAATTGAGAATGTCCACTTGGGAGAGATGAGGATTCCTGTGCCACCACCCCTCTGACCAGATGCTCTCGGGGTATGCGAGAACACATGGTCAGACGAGGAGAGAGCAGTAGGAGTAGCAGTGTTTTCAGTGGTAATCCATGTTTCCATCAGCGCCAGGAAGTCGAGGGACTGGAGGGTAGCATAGGCTGGGTTGAAGTCAGCCTTGTTGGCAGCAGAACGGCAGTTCCAGAGGCTGCCTGAGACCTGGAACTCCAGGTGTGGGGTGCGTGCAGGGACCACCAGGTTAGAGAGGCAGCAGCCACGCGGTGTGAGGCGTTTGTGTAGCCTGTGCGGAGAGGAGAGAACAGGGATAGGCAGAGGCATAGTTGACAGGCTGTAGCAAATGGCTACAATAATGCAGAGGAGATCGGAATGAAATGAACTAAACATCTGGGAAAGGAGAGAGTAAAAAACCAAAACTCCCAAATATAACTCTCCCAACTTCACCTCAGAAACTATAATTGTTTCACTGAACCACCCGAATAAAACTCTCCCAACTTCCACTTTAGAAATTAGAATTGTTGTGAACTACAGCGGTTCAATGTTTCAAGGAATAGACTCAACTTACTTTATTCAGCTAGCTAACTATGACGCTATAGCTAACTAGCATGCTAGCATCCAATAACACACAGTTTAGCACCAATACTTGGTTACAACAAACTACCAATAGTGTGTTAACACACTAAACAGATAATTTGTGTCCGTGTCTAGTTCCTTTCATAACGCAGCAATAATTAAACGTTGGCTAGCTAGCACAAATATATTGTATTTAGCTGCTACAGTACAGCTAGCTGGTCGTGTTGGCTAGCTAGCAATGGCTGCTGTGTTGACTTTGTTTGAATAACGGCGGCGCTGCGAACAAATGTAGCTGGCTAAAAGGATATTTAGTTGCTACCGTTGCTAATAGCTACTCGCCA
The DNA here is from genome assembly GCF_964263955.1 of Coregonus lavaretus. NCBI lineage: Eukaryota > Metazoa > Chordata > Actinopteri > Salmoniformes > Salmonidae > Coregonus > Coregonus lavaretus. The sequence goes on along the minus strand of NW_028158585.1, from coordinate 90,000 downwards.
GCTAGTCCAGGAGGTGAGTTAGCTAGCTAGCTAGCTTCGTGCTACACCCGGCACCGCCGAATACAATGCTAACCTACAATAACTACCCACAACAGCCCACGATGCCTACCTATAATACCTAATAATATACAGCCCACGATGCCTACCTATAATACCTATCTACAATCTAAATACATAGTTTAAGCCTTACTCGACAAAGCCCAAGCTATGTATAAAGCCAAACTTACCCGACGCCAGCTGTCTGGGTGGCAGACTGCAATCAGTAGCTGTAATTAAGTACAGCAGCCACCAACCACCTAACGTTAATGCCTCGGATAATGAGGTTAGAAAAACAGCTGAATGGTAGGTAGCTAGCTGGCCCAATTACAGGTACTCTTAAGCGTGAAATAACATTGGAAACAGCTATCCACAGTTGCTAAAAGTTACCAGTAGCTACCCGCTAGCTAGCTAGCTTTGTTGGTCCAGGTAGTGGGTTAGCTAGCCTCGTGCTAGCCTCGTGCTTCGCCGGGCTCCGCCGAATACAATACTTACCTACAATAATTACCTACAATAACCTACAATAACTACCTATGTAAACTACCTACAATACCTAACTACAATACCTACCTACAATCTAAATACATGGTTTAAGCTTTACTCAACACCATATAAGAAGCCAAGCTTACCTCCTGCTAGAGAAAACACAACCTCTCCCGACCAGGAACACAAGACTCCAAACTACTCAGTAATCTCCTCCATGAAGACTGGGGGTCAGCCTGATGAACCAAACTACTCAGTAATCTCCTCCATGAAGACTGGGGGTCAGCCTGATGAACCAAACTACTCAGTAATCTCCTCCACGAAGACTGGGGGTCAGCCTGATGAACCAAACTACTCAGTAATCTCCTCCATGAAGACTGGGGGATCAGCCTGATGAACCACACTACTCAGTAATCTCCTCCATGAAGACTGGGGGATCAGCCTGATGAACCAAACTACTCAGTAATCTCCTCCATGAAGACTGGGGGATCAGCCTGATGAACCAAACTACTCTGTAATCTCCTCCATGAAGACTGGGGGTCAGCCTGATGAACCAAACTACTCAGTAATCTCCTCCATGAAGACTGGGGGATCAGCCTGATGAACCAAACTACTCAGTAATCTCCTCCATGAAGACTGGGGGTCAGCCTGATGAACCAAACTACTCTGTAATCTCCTCCATGAAGACTGGGGGATCAGCCTGATGAACCAAACTACTCAGTCATCTCCTCCATATAGCCCAACTCTCACACACACACATCCACACATGCACACACACACACTTACAAAAAAAAGTTTTGCGATTGCTGATCGGTTCATTTGTACATTTATGATTAATGGGTTTTGTTATCTGTTTTAACCAACCTTTTAATATTTTTTCTTTTAATTTTTTAATTTTTTTAACTTATGTATTGTATATTGTTTTTTTGTGGTGTGGTTTCATTATAAGCCCTTCGGCTTCCAACCAGCACACCTCTTTTAATAATTTTTAAAACATCTGTATTGTTGTTTATCACTTATTTTCTTTGGCGCAAATAAATTAAACCTTAAACTGAACCTAAAATTAGGCAACAACAAAGAATAGACACACACACTAGTGGTGTGCGGGTCAGCTGTTCGTTCACCCGCACTATCAGCAATTGCCAATAACCCATCCGCAACGCCCGACTATACAAGATAACGTGAAACTCGGATGGCCGCAGCCGATCCTAGAAGGCGCTGCATGGTCAATCTGTCTTCTGCATTGGCGGTGATACGGCCTCTGCAGAAGTCAGGGCATTCATACTTCTTGCGCTTTGTGGAACAGCACAGAGCTGTTGAGCAGTGCTGTTGTGAAGGAAGTTGGCAAGGAAGTGAGTTTGTGTTTATACAGGACCTACCGTCAACCAATCATGGCAATGCAAAGCTATACAGAGCCCTCCACATTGTTACAACATTTGGGAGGCGCACTGCAGATGTGGTAAGGAGCTCAATTTGGCCTCTGCGTGCCCCAGAGGCTCCGTAATTGTGTCAAACCCTCCATACGGAGCCTCTGACCACATTTTCGGATCAAGCATAAGCTGGCTTTAACCCGCTAAAATATAAATAAAATAGCGCTGTAGGCTACAGTCAGAGATGCTGGAACGATTTTTTGACAGGGTGTGCCTGATTTCGATATGTTTCTGCTTACAATTTCCAACATTTTGGTAGGTTATTTGTTAGTCAACTTGTCTATAATTAGATACATGCAGCTTCTCTTCTGCCATTATATGTTGCCCTAGAAGACTAAAGAAAACCTTGTTCACCAGAAGAATTTCATGAACGATAGAATGAATGCTTCAATCCATACTGAACCAAAATATAAAGGTAACATGTAAAATGTTGGTCCCATGTTTCATGAGATGAAATAAAAGATCCCAGAAATGTTCCATGTGCACAAAAATCGTATTTCTCTAAAATCCTGTGCACAAATTTGTTTACATATGAAAAGAGAACCATCCCGCTCTCCCAGAAGCTTGGCTGGTGTGTAAAACCAGCTAATTCAGACAAACACGCAACAGACAAGCTTCTGGGAGAGCGCGATGGTTCTCTTTTGATGAGTTACTATCCCCCTCCATCAGCAGCCCTGAACTCTGAACTCTGAACCATGTCTTTTGAAACTATCAGCAAGTTTACTGAGGCGAGAGCCCGAACGTTCACATTCAGCAAAGGAGATGCGGATAAAATTCTACTCCCTGGTGTTGGTAAAGTAGGGATATAGCTTTAAAACACTAAAGTGCATTATGGGTAACGTAGTAAGTTTACTTTAGTTTTTTTGATTCAATTGTTGTGGTGTGGAGGATGTAGCCGACCTGTGAGCCATGCTCTTTTCGCTCCGTTAGCCCACTATTTTATTTTGTCATTCAGACTACCTCAGTCAGTACAAGTTTAATAAATGTCAACTGCTTCAGTGGAATTCCAGACTAACTCGTCATTAGCAGTAGATAAGATCCCCAAATGTGGGATTTACCCCCCAGAGCATCTGTAAATTGCTCTGGCCCTGGAGCTAGCAAGTGAAGGAATTCCCTGAGCCGTCCCGACTACGGTCTGGAGGCAAGGCAGGAAAGGTAATACTGGGGACTTAACCACCACCATAGTCCCAGAAAAGGAAGAGTATGAAATAAAACTTAACAAAACTACAAGAGAGAGAAATTTGCTTAGAGCTCCCAGCACAATAACGCTCAGCGAATACTACAAGAACAGAATCATTTAATAAAGGTTTACGTATCCAAAAGGAGCCGTCCATAAGGAAAGGAGACGCTGGTGCTGAATCACTGCTCTATGGACCTACTGCTACTCATCATTGACCATTCCTCTAAAGAGCTTGCTACTTTAAAACAAGCTACCAATGACTGCAAAATGGACATTGAGCAGACATATAATCAAGAAGAAGTGGACAGACTCCAGCAGAAGATCAAAACCAAGATCGATAACCTCCAAGCCGATCTACTGAAGTTCAACCTGGGAAAGTTCAAGCACAACACAGTCGACTACAAGGAGCAGAACTTCTACACCTGGTTGTCTGAGAAACCCAAGCACTTGCAGACGACATCCCACACAACAGGCCAACGCATCAGAATCCGGTGAATCCTCTACCTCAGCGATGTCTTCTCCATCCTCCAGATCCAGAAATACTTTTTTGGGCCCCCTGCCCCTCCGACGCTCCAAACGTACCCATGCCAAAGACAAAGACGCACAAGGAGAGGTACAAGAGGTCGGCGGAAGGAGGTGAACGAAGATACCCAAAGCAACAATGCCCCCCGAGAGAATGTAGTTTTTAACCTATCAGATAAAAAGTTTTGTAGTGAACAAATTGATGTTTTAAGCAAAGGGTTATCCTTTGTAACGTATACAGTCACAAATCCTTTTCAAGTTATCATTTAACTATTTAAGTTTTTACGTAATATCAATTGAAAGGTTTCTTTAGCTTGATAAAGCTATAGAGGATACCTTGATACCTGGCTTGATAAAGCTGTAGAGGATACCCTGATACCTGGCTTGATGAAGCTGTAGAGGATACCCTGATACCTGGCTTGATAAAGCTGTAGAGGATACCCTGATACCTGGCTTGATGAAGCTGTAGAGGATACCCTGATACCTGGCTTGATGAAGCTGTAGAGGATACCCCGATACCTGGCTTGATGAAGCTGTAGAGGATACCCCGATACCTGGCTTGATGAAGCTGTAGAGGATACCCCGATACCTGGCTTGATAAAGCTGTAGAGGATACCCCGATACCTGGCTTGATAAAGCTGTAGAGGATACCCTGATACCTGGCTTGATGAAGCTGTAGAGGATACCCTGATACCTGGCTTGATAAAGCTGTAGAGGATACCCTGATACCTGGCTTGATAAAGCTGTAGAGGATACCCTGATACCTGGCTTGATGAAGCTGTAGAGGATACCCCGATACCTGGCTTGATGAAGCTGTAGAGGATACCCTGATACCTGGCTTGATGAAGCTGTAGAGGATACCCCGATACCTGGCTTGATAAAGCTCCAAAACAAGTTAAACGCTTGAACAGAAGCCAGTTACTTAATAAATCCCATCAAAACAGAACAAACTGTTTTCTGTAAACTATATACTTACTTTCGATGATAGCCATAATGGCATCAAGTCTATCGTCAATAAACACTGGCACAGGTTATCATCAGACTCCTCTTTAAATTCTGCCTTCCAGAATCCACATTTATTCACCTATAAACAATCAAGAAATGTATCAAACATATTGGTTAAATATGATGTGGTCAGAGAGAAGAGACATTCATAAAGGATGCTTCCCCTGTAGATCATGCCCAGCGTCGTCGGGTTTGGCCGGTGTAGGCCGTCATTGTAAATAAGAATTTGTTCTTAACTTAATTGCCTAGTTAAATAAAACTTTTTAAAAAACAATTGTAGGCCCTCAGACTTCTAGGACCTATGAGATAAAGTAATGTATAACTGGCACTACTAAATAAGTTATTTATATTTTACAGTGTTCTTGTAATAAGATTTATATCAGAAAAACATTCCACGCCTTGAAAGTACATTTACATTTACATTTTAGTCATTTAGCAGACGCTCTTATCCAGAGCAACTTACAGTTAGTGAGTGCATACATTTTCATACTGGCCCCCCGTGGGAATCGAACCCACAACCCTGGCGTTGCAAACGCCCATGCTCTACCAACTGAGCTACAGAGGCCCTTGGAGTACACCTTGGAGAACATAAATCCACTATTACACGTCAAGATATCACCTCGCCAGTAACAAGACACTTTATAGAACAAAATCATTCTATTAATGAATTGCGTTCCGTCGGGATCGAAAAGTTCATCCACCACATAAAGGGAGTAACTATGACAACAAATGACTCTAAAGAGAAGCCATGTGGATATATACATTAAATTCCATATCCCCATATGTTTTAAATAAATAATTAGATTTCACCTCCTTCCTAAAGGTGTCAGGCTGTGCCTGATGTCCTTTGTGTTGGGCTATCTCATGAATTGATATGACGTATTTAGGTGAGCAGACACCTGAGGCAGGTGGTGGGCTATCTCATGAATTGATATGACGTATTTAGGTGAGCAGACACCTGGGGAAGGTGATTCGTGCCCACTCCCATACCCTATAAATCTGTATGTCTTTGTGACTAACTTGTATACAAGGTAGACCAGAGAAGCCACATCCCTGATTGGCTGATTAGAAGCACCTGCTGCTCATAAGTTGTTCAAATGCTGTTCTGAATTAAAAGAAAATTGAAAACCTACACACCGATTGTCGTGCCATTCATCCACCGCCATCACCTCATGTTTCAGCATGATAATGCACGGCCCCATGTCGCAAGGATTTGTACACAATTCCTGGAAGCTGAAAATGTCCCAGTTCTTCCATGGCCTGCATACTTACCAGACGTCACCCTTTGAGCATGTTTGGGATGCTCTGGATCGACGTGTACGACAGCGTGTTCCAGTTCCCACCAATATCCAGCAACTTCACACAGCCATTGAAGAGGAGTGGGACAACATTCCACAGGCCACAATCAACAGCCTGATCAACTCTATGCGAAGGAGATGTGTCGCACTGCATGAGTCAGATGGTGGTCACCCGATACTGACTGGTTTTCTGATCCATGCCCCTACCTTTTTTTTAAAGGTACAGTTGAAGTCGGAAGTTTACATACACCTTAGCCAAAAACATTTAAACTAAGTTTTTCACAATTCCTGACATTTAATCCTAGTAAAAATTCCCTGTCTTAGGTCAGTTAGGATCACCACTTTATTTTAAGAATGTGAAATGTCAGAATAATAGTAGAGAGAATGATTTATTTCAGCTTTTATTTCTTTCATCACATTCCCAGTGGGTCAGAAGTTTACATACACTCAATTAGTATTTGGTAGCATTGCCTTTAAATTGTTTAACTTGGGTCAAATGTTTCGGGTAGCCTTCCACAAGCTTCCCACAATAAGTTGGGTAAATTTTGGCCCATTCCTCCTGACAGAGCTGGTGTAACTGAGTCAGGTTTGTAGGCCTCCTTGCTCGCACACGCTCAGGGCTTTGTGATGGCCACTCCAATACCTTGACTTTGTTATCCTTAAGCCATTTTGCCACAACTTTGGAAGTATGCTTGGGGTCATTGTCCATTTGGAAGACCCATTTACGACCAAGCTTTAACTTCCAGACTGATGTCTTGAGATGTTGCTTCAATATATCCACATAATTTTCCTTCCTCATGATGCCATCTATTTTGTGAAGTGCACCAGACCCTCCTGCAGCAAAGCACCCCCACAGCATGATGCTAACACCGCCGTGCTTCACGGTTGGGATGGTGTTCTTCGGCTTGCAAGCGTTCCCCTTTTTCCTTCAAACATAACGATGGTCATTATGGCCAAACAGTTCTATTTTTGTTTCATCAGACCAGAGGACATTTCTCCAAAAAGTACGATCTTAGTCCCCATGTGCAGTTGCAAACCGTAGTCTGGCTTTTTTATGGCGGTTTTGGAACAGTGGCATCTTCCTTGCTGAGCGGTCTTTCAGGTTATGTCGATATAGGACTCATTTTACTGTGGATATAGATACTTTTGTACCTGTTTCCTCCAGCATCTTCACAAGGTCCTTTCTGTTGTTCTGGGATTGATTTGCACTTTTCGCACCAAAGTACGTTCATCTCTAGGAGACAGAACGCGTCTCCTTCCTGAGCGGTATGATGGCTGCGTGGTCCCATGGTGTTTATACTTGCATACTATTGTTTGTACAGATGAACGTGGTACCTTCAGGCGTTTGGAAATTGCTCCCAAGGATGAACCAGACTTGTGGAGGTCTACAAATTTTTTTCTGAGGTCTTGACTGATTTCTTTTGATTTTCCCATGATGTCAAGCAAAGAGGCACTGAGTTTGAAGGTAGGCCTTGAAATACATCCACAGGTACACCTCCAATTACATTTACATTTAAGTCATTTAGCAGACGCTCTTATCCAGAGCGACTTACAAATTGGTGCATTCAACTTAGCATAGCCAGTGGGACAACCACCCTTCTTTTTTTTTTATGGGGTGGTGGGGGGGGGTAGAAGGATTACTGTTATACTATTCCAGGTATTCCTTAAAGAGGTAGGGTTTCAAGTGTCTCCGGAAGGTGGTCAGTGACTCTGCTGTCCTGGCGTCGTGGGGGAGCTTGTTCCACCATTGGGGTGCCAGAGCAGCGAATAGCTTTGACTGGGCTGAGCGGGAACTGTGCTTCCATAGCGGTAGGGGAGCTAGCAGGCCAGAAGTGGATGAACGCAGTGCCCTTGTTTGGGTGTAGGGTCTGATCAGAGCCTGAAGGTAAGGAGGTGCCGTTCCCCTAACAGCTCCGTAGGCAAGCACCATGGTTTTGTAGTAGATGCGATCTTCAACTGGAAGCCAGTGGAGTGTGCGGAGGAGCGGGGTGACATGAGAGAACGTGGGAAGGTTGAACACCAGACGGGCTGCAGCGTTCTGGATGAGTTGTAGGGGTTTAATGGCACAGGCAGGGAGCCCAGCCAACAGCGAGTTGCAGTAATCCAGACGGGAGATGACAAGTGCCTGGATTAGGACCTGTGCCGCTTTCTGTGTACTCTGCGAATGTTGTAGAGCATGAACCTGCAGGATCGGGTCACAGCTTTGATGTTAGCGGAGAACGACAGGGTGTTGTCCAGGGTCACGCCAAGGTTCTTTGCACTCTGGGAGGAGGACACAATGGAGTTGTCAACCGTGATGGCGAGATCATGGAGTGGGCAGTCCTTCCCCGGGAGGAAGAGCAGCTCCGTCTTGCCGAGGTTCAGCTTGAGGTGGTGATCCGACATCCACACTGATATGTCTGCCAGACATGCAGAGATGCGATTCGCCACCTGGTTATCAGAAGGTGGAAAGGAGAAAATGAATTGTGTGTCGTCTGCGTAGCAATGATAGGAGAGACCATGTGAGGATATGACAGAGCCAAGTGACTTGGTGTATAGAGAGAATAGGAGAGGGCCTAGAACTGAGCCCTGGGGGACACCAGTGGTGAGAGCACGTGGTGCGGAGACAGATTCTCGCCACGCCACCTGGTAGGAGCGACCGGTCAGGTAGGACGCAATCCAAGAGTGATCAGTGCCGGAGATGCCCAACTCGGAGAGGGTGGAGAGGAGGATCTGATGGTTCACATTATCAAAGGCAGCAGACAGGTCTAGAAGGACAAGAGCAGAGGAGAGAGAGTTAGCTTTAGCAGTGCGGAGAGCCTCCGTGACACAGAGAAGAGCAGTCTCAGTTGAATGACCAGTCTTGAAACCTGACTGGTTTGGATCAAGAAGGTCATTCTGAGAGAGATAGCAGGAGAGTTGACTAGAGACTCAAGAGTTTTGGAGAGAAAAGAAAGAAGGGATACTGGTCTGTAGTTGTTGACATCGGAGGGATTGAGTGTAGGTTTTCTTGAGGCTCTCTTGAAGACGGAAGGGACATAGCCAGCGGTCAAGGATGAGTTGATGAGCGAGGTGAGGTAGGGGAGAAGGTCACCCCAATAGAATCCCCATACTTTATTAAAGACAGCGTCTCCATCCTAGAGGGGGAGATCAATCATTTCCAGGCCCAGGGACACATACTAGTCTGTGGTGACCTACTTTATCACAGACCTCAACCCAGAGTCTCGTTCACAGTCAGCCCACTGACACCCCTATCAGATCACAGCAAAATCACAGCCTTCTTGAACAGAGCAATACTCAATCATGAGGCATCAAAGCCGAATAAACTGCATAATATTAAGAAACTATAGATGGAAGGAAAATAGTGTCGAAACCTACCAAAAAACTATTGGGAAAAAAAAAACCTATTAATTTCAGCTTCCCTATCAAATATAAAAATGTCAAGACAGCCAACAGTTAACAACAATGAAAAATGGTTTGATGTAGAATGCAAAAAACTTAGAAAGAAATTGAGAAACCTATCCAACCAAAAACATAGAGACCCAGAAAACCTGAGCCTACGCCTGTCCTGACCTGGCATCTTTTCACTCCCTCCTCTCTACATTTTCATCCTCTGTTTCTGCTGCTAAAGCCACTTTCTACCACTCTAAATTCCCCCCCCCCCCCTCCTCCCTGTTTGTGGATGACTTCGTCAACCATTTTGAAGAGAAGGTTGATGACATCCGATCCTCGTTTGTTAAGTCAAATGACACTGCTGGTCCTGCTCACACTGCCCTACCCTATGCTTTGACTTCTTTCTCCCCTCTCTCTCCAGATGAAATCTTGCGACTTGTGACGGCCGGCCGCCCAACAACCTGCCCGCCTGAACAATCCCCTCCTCTCTTCTCCAGACCATTTCCGGAGACCTTCTCCCTTACCTCACCTCGCTCATCAACTCATCCTTGACCGCTGGCTATTTCCCTTCCGCCTTCAAGAGAGCGAGAGTTGCACCCCTTCTCAAAAAACCTACACTCGATCCCTCTGATGTCAACAACTACAGACCAGTATCCCTTCTTTCTTTTCTCTCCAAAACTCTTGAGCGTGCCGTCTTTAACCAACTCTCTTGCTATCTCTCTCAGAATGACCTTCTTGATCCAAACCAGTCAGGTTTCAAGACTGGTCGTTCAACTGAGACTGCTCTTCTCTGTGTCACGGAGGCTCTCCGCACTGCTAAAGCTAACTCTCTCTCCTCTGCTCTTGTCCTTCTAGACCTGTCTGCTGCCTTTGATACTGTGAACCATCAGATCCTCCTCTCCACCCTCTCCGAGTTGGGCATCTCCGGCGCGGCTCACTGCTGGATTGCGTCCTACCTGACAGGTCGCTCCTACTAAGTGGCGTGGCGAGAATCTGTCTCCGCACCACGTGCTCTCACCACTGGTGTCAGTTCTAGGCCCTCTCCTATTCTCGCTATACACCAAGTCACTTGGCTCTGTCATATCCTCACATGGTCTCTCCTATCATTGCTACGCAGACGACACACAATTCATTTTCTCTTTTCCACCTTCTGATAACCAGGTGGCGAATCGCATCTCTGCATGTCTGGCAGACATATCAGTGTGGATGTCGGATCACCACCTCAAGCTGAACCTCAGCAAGACGGAGCTGCTCTTCCTCCCGGGGAAGGACTGCCCATTCCATGATCTCGCCATCACGGTTGACAACTCCGTTGTGTCCTCCTCCCAGAGTGCAAAAAGCCTTGGCGTGACCCTGGACAACACCCTGTCGTTCTCCGCTAACATCAAGGCGGTGACCCGATCCTGCAGTTTCATGCTCTACAACATTCGGAGAGTACGACCCTGCCTTACACAGGAAGCGGCACAGGTCCTAATCCAGGCACTTGTCATCTCCCGTCTGGATTACTGCAACTCGCTGTTGGCTGGGCTCCCTGCCTGTGCCATTAAACCCCTACAACTCATCCAGAATGCCACAGCCCGTCTGGTGTTCAACCTTCCCAAGTTCTCTCACATCACCCCGCTCCTCCGCACACTCCACTGGCTTCCAGTTGAAGCTTGCATCTGCTACAAGACCATGGTGCTTGCCTACGGAGCTGTGAGGGGAACGGCACCTCTGTACCTTCAGGCTCTGATCAGTCCCTACACCCAAACGAGGACATTGCGTTCATCCACCTCTGGCCTGCTGGCCCCCCTACCTCTGCGGAAGCACAGTTCCCTCTCAGCCCAGTCAAAACTGTTCGCTGCTCTGTCACCCCAATGGTGGAACAAGCTCCCTCACGACGCCAGGACAGCGGAGTCACTCACCACCTTCCGGAGACACTTGAAATCCCACCTCTTTAAGGAATACCTGGGATAGGATAAAGTAATCCTTCTATCCCCCCTTACCCCACAAAAAAAAAAAAAAAAACATATTGTAAAGTGGTTATCCCACTGGCTATAAGGTGAATGCACCAATTTGTAAGTCGCTCTGGATAAGAGCGTCGGCTAAATGACGTAAATGTAAATGTTGTGTTACAGCCTGAATTCTAAGCCACTCAAGGACTTTCACATTCTTGTTCTGAATAATTCAAGCGTTGCTTTGGCTATATGCTTGGGGGCATTGTTCTGTTGAAACGTAAATCTTCGGGGCAGTCTAAGGTCGTTTGCACTCTGAAGCAGGTTCCCATCCATTCATTGTTCCCTCTATCCTTACCAGTCTCCCAGTCCCTGCCGCTGAAAAGCATCCCCATAGCATGATGCTGCCACCACCATGCTTCACAGTAGGGATAGGAGTTAGATGGGTGATGAGCTGTGCCTGGTTCTCCAGAAATAGCGCTTTGCATTCAGGCCAAAGAATTCCATTTTGTCTCATCAGACCACAGAATCTTCTGCCTTATGATCGGAGTCTTTCACTTGCCTTTTTGCTAACTCCAGGCGTGCTGTCATGTGCCTTTTTCTCAGGAGTGGCTTCCATCTGGCCACTCTCCCTTAAAGCCCAGATTGGTGAAGTGCTGTAGAGACTGTTGTCCTTCTGGCAGGTTCTCCCATCTCAGCCAAGGAACTCTGTAGTTCTGTCAGAGTGGCCATTGGGTTCTTGGTCACCTCTCTGACCAAGGTCCTTCTTGCCCGGTTCCTCAGTTTGGTCGGAAGGCCAGCTCTAGGAAGAGTCTGCGTAGTTCCATTTTTTACGATTTCCCAATGATGGAGACCACTGTGTTCTTGGAAACTTTCAACACCCTAGACATTGTTTTATACCCTTCCCCAGATATATGCCTCATCACAATTCTATCTCTGAGATTTACGGACAGTTCCTTGGACTTCATGGTATAGTTTCTGCTCTGACATGACCTGTCAACTGTGGGACCTTATATAGACAGGTGGGTTGCTTTCTAAATCATGTCCAAACAATTGAATTGGCCACAGGTGGACTCCAATCAAGATGTAGTGACATCTCAAGGATGATCAAAGGAAATTGGATGTGCCAGATCTCAAAGTGTGATAGCAAAGGGGTGTGAATACTTACACTACCAGTCAAGTTTGGACACACCTACTCATTCAAGGGTTTTTCTTTATTTTTACTATTTTTTATATTGTAGAATAATAGTGAAGACATCAAAACTATGAAATAACACATATGGAATCATTTAGTAACCAAAAAAGTGTTAAACAAATCAAAATATATTTTATATTTGAGATTCTTCAAATAGACACCCTTTGCATTGATGACAGCTTTGCACACTCTTGGCATTCTCTCAACCAGCTTCATGCGGTAGTCACCTGGAATGCATTTCAATTAACAGGTGTGCCTTGTTAAAAGTTAATTTGTGGAATTTCTTCCTTCTTAATGAGTTTGAGCCAATCAGTTGTGTTGTGACAAGGTAGGGGGGGTGGTATACAGAAGATTTGGTAAAAGACCAAGTTCATATTATGGCAAGAACAGCTCAAATAAGCAAAGAGAAACAACTGTCCATCATTACTTTAAGACATGAAGGTCAGTCAACACGGAAAATGTCAAGACCTTTGAAAGTTTCTTCATGTGCAGTCGCAAAAACCATCAAGTGCTATGATGAAACTGGCTCTCATGAGGACCGCCACAGGAATGGAAGACCCAGAGTTAACTCTGCTGCAGAGTATAAGTTCATTAGAGTTACCAGCCTCAGAAATTGCAGCCCAAATAAATGCTTCACAGAGTTCAAGTCACAGACACATCTCAACATCAACTGTTCAGAGGGGACTGTGTGAATCAGGCCTTCATGGTTGAATTGCTGCAAAGATACCACTACTAAAGGACACCAATAAGAAGAAGAGACCTGCTTGGGCCAAGAAACACGAGCAATGGACATTAGACCGGTGGAAATGTGTCCTTTGGTCTTGAGTCCAAATGTGAGATTTCTGGTTCAAACTGCCGTGTCTTTGTGAGACGCGGTGTTCACACCGTGAAGCATGGAGGAGGTGTTATGGTGTGGGGGTGCTTTGCTGGTGACACTGTCTGTGATTTATTTAGAATTCAAGGCACACTTAACCAGCATGGCTACCACAGCATTCTGCAGCGATACGCCATCCCATCTGGTTTGGGCTTAGTGGGACTATCATTTGTTTTTCCATAGGACAATGACCCAACACACCTCCAGGCTATGTAAGGGCTATTTTACCAATAAGGAGAGTGATAGAGTGCTGCATCAGATGACCTGGCCTCCACAATCACCCAACCCAATTGTGATGGTTTGGGATGAGTCGGACGGCAGAGTTAAGGAAAAGCAGCCAACAAGTGCTCAGCATATGTGGGAACTCCTTCAAGACTGTTGGAAAAGCATTCCAGGTGAAGCTGGTTGAGAGAATGCCAAGTGTGCAAAGCTGTCATCAAGGCAAATGGTGGCTACTTTGAAGAATCTCATATCTAGATTTGTTTAACACTTTTTTTGGTTACATGATTCCATGTGTTACTTCAGTTTTGATGTCTTCACCATTATTCTACAATGTAGAAAATTGTAAAAATAAAGGAACCCTTGAATGAGTAGGTGTCCAAACTTGACTGGTACTGTATATAAAAGTTAGATATTTCTGGATCTAATTTTCAATACAAACATTTGCCAAAATGTCAAAAAAACATGATTTCACTTTGTCATTATGGGGTGTTGTGTGTAGATGGGTGAGGATGAAAAATCTATTTACTCCATTTTGAATTCAGGCTGTACGACTAAATGTGGAGTAGGTCAAGGGGTATGAATACTTTCTGAAGGCGCTGTAAATATACATTGAAACATTAAGACTATCAGTGAGGAATGGTTAATATTGCACATTGAACTTGCTATTAAAGAGAGGTCTATGCAGAGACAGAGTCAGCAGGCCTAAACAAAAACATTTAAACCAGGTCAAATCCTTGAGGTCATGAGGGGAGTTCAGAGTACTGCTAATGTGAAGACAATATTTACTAAGGGCTCTATTCAATCCGCACCACAAAAGTTCAGCTTTACAGCGTGATTGACATTTAAAGGCAACGTCCCTGCTCTAGCGGAGACTAAACGCTGCATGTCGGCTCAATCGGAAATGACCTTTACGTTTCTAGCGTGGAATATGTAGTACTTCTGCTTGAATAGAGCCCTTATTCTATGGTGCACAGGAATCAAGATGTGATTGAGGGTGTTTTCACTAACTAAGATAAACATCCGACTAACTTACATTTTACATTTTAGTCATTTAGCAGATGCTCTCTTATCCAGAGCGACTTACAGTTAGTGAATAGATATCTTTTTATACTGGCCCCCCGTGGGAATCGAACCCACAACCCTGGCGTTGCAAACGCCATGCTCTATCAACATCCCTGCCAGCCATTCCCTCATTTTACAAGTTGACCATTTTACCACCAAGAAGTACACTACACAAGTCTTAAAGACTAGGTAGTGAAGTGCTCTACAGAAGACTATGACAAACAGGGAGCCCATAAGGGTTGGAGAAGGAAACAGGCATTGAAGAAATTGTTCAAAGTTTATTGAGGCACTTGAGACCGGTTTTTAGAAGGCAGCAGAAAACATGTCAGTGTTTTGACAAGGCAACAGGAAATGGTTCAAAGTAATGTTGAGGGCCTGGTGTGTCGCTGAGACAATGGACGGTCACGTCTGGTTCAGCACTCTCCTTTACTCCTGATGTGAACGTGACGATTATGCTTCCTGGGAACACACACGGAGCAGAATTAAAAGACACGCACAAACACAGAACGAGACAGAGGCACAGACAGACAAGCACAGAACAAGACAAGTTGTTGAAAGCTTTAGTTGGTTACTTACATGTTTTCAGAGCACAGCGTGCATTCGTTACTGTAGGTGATGCCATCGGTTCCACACACTGGATCATATTGCTCGGTGCACCAGGGCAGGTTGTACTTGGAACAGTTAGGCTGTTGGACAAAAACCAGGTTATGTAATAAATAAATATGAGGTGTTGGTAATATAGTGTACTAGTATGACACCATATGAAGAGAACATGGATAACAGGGAACAAGCCATACGTTTTCCACCCCTTCCACAGTGCACCTGGGGTGTATTCATTTCTCAGATTCTATTGCAAAACGTTTCACTCAAGCAAACAAATTGAAGCAAACGCAACACAAACAGGGAATTTGCCCAATAGAAATTCCGATTGGTTGAAAAACGTTTTACATTTAGAGTACACTGTTCGTTGCAAAACGTTTTGCAACAGAATCTGAGAAATGAATACACCCCAGGTGCACTGTGGAAGGGGTGGAAAACGTATGGCTTGTTCCCTGTTATCCATGTTCTCTTCATATGGTGTCATACTAGTACACTATATTACCAACACCTCATATTTATTTATTACATAACCTGGTTTTTGTCCAACAGCCTAACTGTTCCAAGTACAACCTGCCCTGGTGCACCGAGCAATATGATCCAGTGTGTGGAACCGATGGCATCACCTACAGTAACGAATGCACGCTGTGCTCTGAAAACATGTTGCCTTGTCAAAACACTGACATGTTTTCTGCTGCCTTCTAAAAACCGGTCTCAAGTGCCTCAATAAACTTTGAACAATTTCTTCAATGCCTGTTTCCTTCTCCAACCCTTATGGGCTCCCTGTTTGTCATAGTCTTCTGTAGAGCACTTCACTACCTAGTCTTTAAGACTTGTGTAGTGTACTTCTTGGTGGTAAAATGGTCAACTTGTAAAATGAGGGAATGGCTGGCAGGGATGTTGATAGAGCATGGCGTTTGCAACGCCAGGGTTGTGGGTTCGATTCCCACGGGGGGCCAGTATAAAAAGATATCTATTCACTAACTGTAAGTCGCTCTGGATAAGAGAGCATCTGCTAAATGACTAAAATGTAAAATGTAAGTTAGTCGGATGTTTATCTTAGTTAGTGAAAACACCCTCAATCACATCTTGATTCCTGTGCACCATAGAATAAGGGCTCTATTCAAGCAGAAGTACTACATATTCCACGCTAGAAACGTTTTGCAACAGAATCGGACTAATGAATACACCCCTGACTGTCATGTCAACTAGTTGTTGACCAGGAAGATACAGGTGTACTTGGTGAACAATTGAATTTTGTACAGAGTAAGACCCATACCAGTGTTCTACATTACTAACTACTGTTAATCCAGCACATATGACAAAGTGTTTTATGAATGCGCATAGCCTTTCACTCCAAAAAAAGAAACGGTTTAGCCTGCTTACCTCTATGCTGCCGTCAGGGAGACTCGCTCCTCGTGCCAAAACTAAAATGGAGAAAGATGTCAAGCCTTAGACTAATTATGATTTAACATCAGATTTGATTTCCAGCCGTTCTAATCTAAACGACAGATAGCGCATCTTTTCTCTAGTCGTAGATTTGCGCGGGCGCCAACAGAGGCAGTCCGGGGGTAGTATCGACTGTTTGTCTAAACTCCTCTTAGAAGTTAATGTTATTTAATAAAACTATTTGACTGCCACTTGAAACTAATTAAGTAAAATTGAACAACACTCACCGGCAACACAGAGGAGTGCGAGAGTCAGTCGTGTAAAGTTCCACATTCTCTCCGTAGTGAAGGGGCGTAGGCAGGTGACGTTGTGTGGCACAGGAGCCGTATTTATACCGTGTAGGTCTCCACCCCCTTATTTATACCGTGTAGGTCTCCCCCCCCCCTTATTTATACCGTGTAGGTCTCCACCCCCCCCCCCCTATTTATACCGTGTAGGTCTCCACCCCCTATTTATACCGTGTAGGACTCCACCCCCTATTTATACCGTGTAGGACTCCACCCCCTATTTATACCGTGTAGGTCTCCCCCCCCACCCCCCCCCCCCCCCCCTTATTTATACCGTGTAGGTCTCCACCCCCCCCCCCCCCATTTATACTGTGTAGGTCTCCACCCCCTATTTATACCGTGTAGGTCTCCACCCCCCCCCCCCCCCCATTTATACCGTGTAGGTCTCCACCCCCTATTTATACCGTGTAGGTCTCCACCCCCTATTTATACCGTGTAGGTCTCCACCCCCTATTTATACTGTGTAGGTCTCCACCCCCTATTTATACCGTGTAGGTCTCCAGCCCCCCCCCCCCCCCATTTATACCGTGTAGGTCTCCACCCCCGTTTATACCGTGTAGGTCTCCACCCCCCCCCCCCCATTTATACCGTGTAGGTCTCCACCCCCTATTTATACCGTGTAGGACTCCCCCCCCCCCCCCCCCTTATTTATACCGTGTAGGTCTCCACCCCCTATTTATACCGTGTAGGTCTCCACCCCCTATTTATACCGTGTAGGTCTCCACCCCCCCCCCCCCCCCCATTTATACCGTGTAGGTCTCCACCCCCTATTTATACCGTGTAGGTCTCCACTCCCTATTTATACCGTGTAGGTCTCCACCCCCTATATATACCGTGTAGGTCTCCACCCCCTATTTATACCGTGTAGGTCTCCACCCCCTATTTATACCGTGTAGGTCTCCACCCCCTATTTATACCGTGTAGGTTTCCACCCCCTATTTATACCGTGTAGGTCTCCACCCCCTATTTATACCGTGTAGGTCTCCACCCCCTATTTATACCGTGTAGGTCTCCACCCCCTATTTATACCGTGTAGGACTCCACCCCCTATTTATACCGTGTAGGTCTCCACCCCCTATTTATACCGTGTAGGTCTCCACCCCCTATTTATACCGTGTAGGTCTCCACCCCCTATTTATACCGTGTAGGACTCCACCCCCTATTTATACCGTGTAGGTCTCCATCCCCTATTTATACCGTGTAGGTCTCCACCCCCCGTTTATACCGTGTAGGTCTCCACCCCCCGTTTATACCGTGTAGGTCTCCACTCCCTATTTATACCGTGTGGGTCTCCACCCCCTATTTATACCGTGTAGGTCTCCACCCCCTATTTATACCGTGTAGGACTCCACCCCCTATTTATACCGTGTAGGACTCCACCCCCTATTTATACCGTGTAGGACTCCACCCCCTATTTATACCGTGTAGGTCTCCCCCCCCCCTCCCCCCCCTTATTTATACCGTGTAGGTCTCCCCCCCCCCCCCCTTATTTATACAGTGTAGGTCTCCCCCCCCCCCCTTATTTATACCGTGTAGGTCTCCCCCCCCCATTTATACCGTGTAGGTCTCCACCCCCCCCCCTATTTATACCGTGTAGGTCTCCCCCCCCCCCACACTATTTATACCGTGTAGGTCTCCACCCCCCCCCCCCCCATTTATACCGTGTAGGTCTCCACCCCCTATTTATACCGTGTAGGTCTCCCCCCCCTATTTATACCGTGTAGGACTCCACCCCCTATATATACCGTGTAGGTCTCCACCCCCCCCCCCCCCCCCCATTTATACCGTGTAGGTCTCCACCCCCTATTTATACCGTGTAGGTCTCCACCCCCTATTTATACCGTGTAGGACTCCACCCCCTATTTATACCGTGTAGGTCTCCACCCCCCCCCCCTATTTATACCGTGTAGGTCTCCCCCACCCCCCCCCCTTATTTATACCGTGTAGGACTCCCCCCCCCCCCCCCCCCTTATTTATACCGTGTAGGACTCCCCCCCCCCCCCCCCCCTTATTTATACCGTGTAGGACTCCCCCCCTTATTTATACTGTGTAGGTCTCCCCCCCCTATTTATACCGTGTAGGTCTCCAACCCCTATTTATACCGTGTAGGACTCCAACCCCTATTTATACCGTGTAGGTCTCCCCCACCCCCCCCCCCACTATCTATACCGTGTAGGTCTCCACCCCCTATTTATACCGTGTAGGTCTCCCCCCCCTATTTATACCGTGTAGGACTCCACCCCCTATATATACCGTGTAGGTCTCCACCCCCCCCCCCCCCCCCCATTTATACCGTGTAGGTCTCCACCCCCTATTTATACCGTGTAGGTCTCCACCCCCTATTTATACCGTGTAGGACTCCACCCCCTATTTATACCGTGTAGGTCTCCACCCCCCCCCCCTATTTATACCGTGTAGGTCTCCCCCACCCCCCCCCTTATTTATACCGTGTAGGACTCCCCCCCCCCCCCCCCCCCTTATTTATACCGTGTAGGACTCCCCCCCCCCCCCCCCCCTTATTTATACCGTGTAGGACTCCCCCCCTTATTTATACTGTGTAGGTCTCCCCCCCTATTTATACCGTGTAGGTCTCCAACCCCTATTTATACCGTGTAGGACTCCAACCCCTATTTATACCGTGTAGGTCTCCCCCACCCCCCCCCCCACTATCTATACCGTGTAGGTCTCCACCCCCTATTTATACCGTGTAGGTCTCCACCCCCTATTTATACCGTGTAGGACTCCACCCCCTATTTATACCGTGTAGGTCTCCACCCCCTATTTATACTGTGTAGGACTCCACCCCCTATTTATACCGTGTAGGTCTCCACCCCCTATTTATACAGTGTAGGACTCCACCCCCTATTTATACCGTGTAGGACTCCACCCCCTATTTATACCGTGTAGGACTCCACCCCCTATTTATACCGTGTAGGTCTCCACCCCCTATTTATACCGTTTAGGACTCCACCCCCTATTTATACCGTGTAGGACTCCACCCCCTATTTATACCGTGTAGGACTCCACCCCCTATTTATACCGTGTAGGACTCCACCCCCTATTTATACCGTGTAGGACTCCACCCCCTATTTATACCGTGTAGGTCTCCACCCCTTATTTATACCGTGTAGGACTCCCCCCCCCCCCCCTTATTTATACCGTGTAGGTCTCCACCCCCTATTTATACCGTGTAGGTCTCCACCCCTTATTTATACCGTGTAGGACTCCCCCCCCCCCCCCTTATTTATACCGTGTAGGACTCCACCCCCTATTTATACCGTGTAGGACTCCACCCCCTATTTATACCGTGTAGGTCTCCACCCCTTATTTATACCGTGTAGGACTCCCCCCCCCCCCCCCCCCCTTATTTATACCGTGTAGGTCTCCACCCCCTATTTATACCGTGTAGGTCTCCACCCCCTATATATACCGTGTAGGACTCCCCCCCCCCTTATTTATACCGTGTAGGACTCCCCCCCCCCCTTATTTATACCGTGTAGGTCTCCACCAAGCTTCTACCCCCAAGCCATAAGACTCCTGAATAGCTAATCATGGCCGGACTATTTGCCCCCCCACCCCATCTTTTTACGCTGATGCTACTCTGTTAATTATTTATGCATAGTCACTTTACCTCTACTCACATGTACATATTACATCATTTACGTCGACAAACCTGCGCCCCCGCACATTGACTCTGTACCGGTACCCCCTGTATATAGCCTCCCTACTGTTATTTCCCATTGACTCTGTACCGGTACCCCCCTGTATATAGCCTCCCTACTGTTATTTCACATTGACTCTGTACCGGTACCCCCTGTATATAGCCTCCCTACTGTTATTTCACATTGACTCTGTACCGGTACCCCCTGTATATAGCCTCCCTACTGTTATTACACATTGACTCTGTACCGGTACCCCCTGTATATAGCCTCCCTACTGTTATTTCACATTGACTCTGTACCGGTACCCCCCTGTATATAGCCTCCCTACTGTTATTTCACATTGACTCTGTACCGGTACCCCCTGTATATAGCCTCTCTACTGTTATTTCCCATTGACTCTGTACCGGTACCCCCCTGTATATAGCCTCTCTACTGTTATTTCACATTGACTCTGTACCGGTACCACCTGTATATAGCCTCCCTACTGTTATTACACATTGACTCTGTACCGGTACCCCCTGTATATAGCCTCTCTACTGTTATTTCCCATTGACTCTGTACCGGTACCCCTTGTATATAGCCTCCCTACTGTTATTTCCCATTGACTCTGTACCGGTACCCCCCTGTATATAGGCTCCCTACTGTTATTTTACTGCTGCTCTTTAATTATTTGTTATTTTTATTTTTTACTGATCAATTTTTTACTTAACTATTATTTTTCTTAAAACTGCATTGTTGGTTAAGGGCTTGTCAGTAAGCATTTCACTGTAAGGTCTACACCTGTTGTATTCCGCGCATGTGGCAAATAACATTTGATTTGATGTTGGCCATGTGTTCTGTATTCTAAGTGTTTGTATTATGTTGTTCATGTGTTCTGTATTCTAAGTGTTTGTATGATGTTGGCCATGTGTTCTGTATTCTAAGTGTTTGTATGATGTTGGCCATGTGTTCTGTATTCTAAGTGTTTGTATGATGTTGGCCATGTGTTCTGTATTCTAAGTGTTTGTATGATGTTGGCCATGTGTTCTGTATTCTAAGTGTTTGTATGATGTTGGCCATGTGTTCTGTATTCTAAGTGTTTGTATGATGTTGGCCATGTGTTCTGTATTCTAAGTGTTTGTATGATGTTGGCCATGTGTTCTGTATTCTAAGTGTTTGTATGATGTTGGCCATGTGTTCTGTATTCTAAGTGTTTGTATGATGTTGGCCATGTGTTCTGTATTCTAAGTGTTTGTATGATGTTGGCCATGTGTTCTGTATTCTAAGTGTTTGTATGATGTTGGCCATGTGTTCTGTATTCTAAGTGTTTGTATGATGTTGGCCATGTGTTCTGTATTCTAAGTGTTTGTATGATGTTGGCCATGTGTTCTGTATTCTAAGTGTTTGTATGATGTTGGCCATGTGTTCTGTATTCTAAGTGTTTGTATGATGTTGGCCATGTGTTCTGTATTCTAAGTGTTTGTATGATGTTGGCCATGTGTTCTGTATTCTAAGTGTTTGTATGATGTTGGCCATGTGTTCTGTATTCTAAGTGTTTGTATGATGTTGGCCATGTGTTCTGTATTCTAAGTGTTTGTATGATGTTGGCCATGTGTTCTGTATTCTAAGTGTTTGTATGATGTTGGCCATGTGTTCTGTATTCTAAGTGTTTGTATGATGTTGGCCATGTGTTCTGTATTCTAAGTGTTTGTATGATGTTGGCCATGTGTTCTGTATTCTAAGTGTTTGTATGATGTTGGCCATGTGTTCTGTATTCTAAGTGTTTGTATGATGTTGGCCATGTGTTCTGTATTCTAAGTGTTTGTATGATGTTGGCCATGTGTTCTGTATTCTAAGTGTTTGTATGATGTTGGCCATGTGTTCTGTATTCTAAGTGTTTGTATGATGTTGGCCATGTGTTCTGTATTCTAAGTGTTTGTATGATGTTGGCCATGTGTTCTGTATTCTAAGTGTTTGTATGATGTTGGCCATGTGTTCTGTATTCTAAGTGTTTGTATGATGTTGGCCATGTGTTCTGTATTCTAAGTGTTTGTATGATGTTGGCCATGTGTTCTGTATTCTAAGTGTTTGTATGATGTTGGCCATGTGTTCTGTATTCTAAGTGTTTGTATGATGTTGGCCATGTGTTCTGTATTCTAAGTGTTTGTATGATGTTGGCCATGTGTTCTGTATTCTAAGTGTTTGTATGATGTTGGCCATGTGTTCTGTATTCTAAGTGTTTGTATTATGTTGGCCATGTGTTCTGTATTCTAAGTGTTTGTATGATGTTGGCCATGTGTTCTGTATTCTAAGTGTTTGTATTATGTTGTTCATGTGTTCTGTATTCTAAGTGTTTTCTCCTGCTATTTTGTTTGCGATGTTTGATTATGTAAATTCTGCATTTCTTCAGTTTTTGAACAAGAATTAATAAAGTCAAAGTCGCTTTTAGATAATAGTAGCCTATAGGCCTAATATATATGAATATTGAAGCAGCTCAGATGGCATAATACTAGGTGCAGTGCATTCGGAAAGTATTCAGACCCCTTGACTTTTTCCACATTTTGTTACGTTACAGCCTTATTCTAAAATGGATAAAATAGTTTTCCCCCCCTCATTAATCTACACACAATACCCCATAATGACAAAGCAAAAAACGTGTATTTGTATTTTTTTCCAATTTATAAAAAAAAAAAAAAACTGAAATATCAATTTACATAAGTATTCAGACCCTTTACTCAGTACTTGTTGAAGCACCTTTGGCAGTGATTACAGCCTTGAGTTTTCTTGGGTATGACGCTACAAGCTTGGCACACCTGTATTTGGGGAGTTTCTCCCATTCTTCTCTGCAGATCCTCTCAAGCTCTGTCAGGTTGGATGGGGAGCGTCGCTGCACAGCTATTTTCAGTTCTCTCCAGAGATGTTCGATCGGGTTCAAGTCCGGGATCTGGCTGGGCCACTAAAGGACATTCAGAGACTTGTCCTGAAGCCACTCCTGCGTTGTCTTGGCTGTGTGCTTAGGGTCGTTGTCCTGTTGGAAGGTGAACCTTCGCCCCAGTCTGAGGTCCTGAGTGCTCTGGAGCAGGTTTTCATCAAGGATCTCTCTGTAATTTGCTCCGTTCATCTTTCCCTCAATCCTAACTAGTCTCCCAGTCCCTGCCGCTGAAAAACAGTCCCACAGCATGATGCTGCCACCACCATGCTTCACCGTAGGGATGGTATTGGCCAGGTGATGAGCGGTGCCTGCTTTCTTCCAGGCGTGACATTTGGCATTCAGGGCAAAGAGTTAAATCTTGGTTTTATCAGGCCAGAGAATCTTGTTTCTCACGGTCTGAGAGTCCTCCGTTTGGCCACTCTACCATAAAGCTGCTATTTGATCCATTTTAGAATAAGGCTGTAACGTAACAAAATGTGGAAAAAATCAAGGGGTCTGAATACTTTCCGAATGCACTGTGTATATATATGTGATGGTATGTATAGACATTATGGACAGTATATGGATATAATATATGGTATATCTGTAGAATACGTGGATAGAATACTATATGTACAGCAATAGTTAAATGATGGCCTTGACTAGAATACAGTACATACACATGAAGTGGGTAAAACAGGATGTAAACATTAAAGTGGCCAGTGTTCCATTATTAAAGTGGCCAGTGTTCCATGTCTATGTATATGGGGCAGCAGCCTCTAAGGTGCAGGAATGAGTAACCGGGTGGTAGCCGGCTAGTGCCAGTGACTAGGTTCAGGGCAGGGTACTGGGTGGAGGCCGGCTAGTGATGGCTATTTAACAGTCTGATGGCCTTGAGATAGAAGCTGTTTTTCAGTCTCTCGGTCCCAGCTGATTCACCTGTACTGACCTCTCCTTCTGGATGGTAGCGGGGTGAACAGGCAGTGGCTCGGGTGGCTGAGGTCCTTAATGATCTTCTTGGCCTTCCTGTGACACCTGGTGCTGTATATGTCCTGGAGGGCAGGCAATGTACCCCCGGTGATGCATTGGGCAGACTGTGATGTGGAAAATTGTCACTATACTTTATTAAAAATCAAAGTTCTTACAGAGTTTTTGTAGAATCTAGAGACTTTATTACAATGGACAAAGCCGGGGTGATTTGCAAAGCATCCTCCCTTCTCTCTCTCTGCTCCTCCTCGATAGTCTCATTCACACACATCCTAGCTTAAAAGCCCCTCCCTCTTGGGTTCTCCTACCATTGTCTTCAGTTTCCCGCTCTCTACCGCTCCACCCACTCCCTTCGTCTCTCTACCGCTCCACCCACTCCCTTCGTCTCTCTACCGCTCCACCCACTCCCTTCGTCTCTCTACCGCTCCACCCACTCCCTTCGTCTCTCTACCGCTCCACCCACTCCCTTCGTCTCTCTACCGCTCCACCCACTCCCTTAGTCTCTCTACCGCTCCACCCACTCCCTTCGTCTCTCTACCGCTCCACCCACTCCCTTCGTCTCTCTACCGCTCCACCCACTCCCTTCGTCTCTCTACCGCTCCGCCCACTCCCTTCGTCTCTCTACCGCTCCGCCCACTCCCTTCGTCTCTCTACCGCTCCGCCCACTCCCATCGTCTCTCTACCGCTCCGCCCACTCCCTTCGTCTCTCTACCGCTCCACCCACTCCCTTCGTCTCTCTACCGCTCCACCCACTCCCTTCGTCTCTCTACCGCTCCACCCACTCCCTTCGTCTCTCTACCGCTCCACCCACTCCCTTCGTCTCTCTACCGCTACACCCACTCCCTTCGTCTCTCTACCGCTCCACCCACTCCCTTCGTCTCTCTACCGCTCCACCCACTCCCTTCGTCTATGATAGTGGCTTAATTTAACTGTCATTCAGTTTAGAAACAATATTATTACAATCAATCACACCCTTATCTTGCAAAAACACTAATGTTTAGTTTAAACTCCGTTCAACCCCGGCTCCCCCGGGCTTGACCTGAAGACTGATTGTTGGACATGACAGGTCCATACTTAATCTTTCAAACATACACAAACCCCACCCCATCATGCTGTAATCAGTCAAGAAGACGCCCAAGGAGAGACAAAGTTTTAGCCTGAACTCTGTTCAACCCTGGTTCGCTCCAGGGATATGCCCAAGGAGAGCCACAGGGTCATAGTCTGGTTCGCTCCAGGGATATGCCCAAGGAGAGCCACAGGGTCATAGTCTGGTTCGCTCCAGGGATATGCCCAAGGAGAGCCACAGGGTCATAGTCTGGTTCGCTCCAGGGATCTGCCCAAGGAGAGCCACAGGGTCATAGTCTGGTTCGCTCCAGGGATATGCCCAAGGAGAGCCACAGGGTCATAGTCTGGTTCGCTCCAGGGATATGCCCAAGGAGAGCCACAGGGTCATAGTCTGGTTCGCTCCAGGGATATGCCCAAGGAGAGCCACAGGGTCATAGTCTGGTTCGCTCCAGGGATATGCCCAAGGAGAGCCACAGGGTCATAGTCTGGTTCGCTCCAGGGATATGCCCAAGGAGAGCCACAGGGTCATAGTCTGGTTCGCTCCAGGGATATGCCCAAGGAGAGCCACAGGGTCATAGTCTGGTTCCAGTCATCGATAACATAAGACAACTGTAGAATTTGACCCAATGACAGGGCAGATGCCCATTTTACACACACACAAACCTAGTGAGAGGAATTAACTAAGTTCTTGCCTAGCAACAGCAATGTACCAATGTTTAATTATGACTCCTTGTTTGTCATGTGTGTAATTAACTTTGTTTATCTAATCGTTTACAGAAAAATCACCAACAACCGCACCACCCTCAGGAGAGCCCTACGGTTGCAGACAGTGCAGTTGCCGTACCAGGCGATGAAACAGCCCGACAGGATGCTCTCAATGGTCCATCTGTAAAAGTTTGTGAGGTTCTTAAAACCAGGATCCCTCTGCTGTCGCCTGAAGTCCACGATCATCTCCTTCGTATGCTTAAAGTACTTTGCTTCCTGCTTAAAGTACTTTGCTGAATCATAAATCAACGTTACAGCATTGTTGCGTTAGGTATTTGTTTAATTTAAATGTTTACCAATAGATGGCCCACCAGGAAGACACTACAGAAAAACACTGAGCTAACAGGATCATCAACTCTTCAAGACACTACAGTAAAAACACTGAGCTAACAGGATCATCAACTCTTCAATACACTACAGTAAAAACACTGAGCTAACAGGATCATCAACTCTTCAAGACACTACAGTAAAAACACTGAGCTAACAGGATCATCAACTCTTCAAGACACTACAGTAAAAACACTGAGCTAACAGGATCATCAACTCTTCAAGACACTACAGTAAAAACACTGAGCTAACAGGATCATCAACTCTTCAAGACACTACAGTAAAAACACTGAGCTAACAGGGACATCAACTCTTCAAGACACTACAGTAAAAACACTGAGCTAACAGGATCATCAACTCTTCAAGACACTACAGTAAAAACACTGAGCTAACAGGATCATCAACTCTTCAAGACACTACAGTAAAAACACTGCGCTAACAGGATCATCAACTCTTCGAGACACTACAGTAAAAACACTGAGCTAACAGGATCATCAACTCTTCAAGACACTACAGTAAAAACACTGAGCTAACAGGATCATCAACTCTTCAAGACACTACAGTAAAAACACTGAGCTAACAGAGACATCAACTCTTCAAGACACTACAGTAAAAACACTGAGCTAACAGGGACATCAACTCTTCAAGACACTACAGTAAAAACACTGAGCTAACAGGATCATCAACTCTTCAAGACACTACAGTAAAAACACTGAGCTAACAGGATCATCAACTCTTCAAGACACTACAGTAAAAACACTGAGCTAACAGAGACATCAACTCTTCAAGACACTACAGTAAAAACACTGAGCTAACAGGGACATCAACTCTTCAAGACACTACAGTAAAAACACTGAGCTAACAGGATCATCAACTCTTCAAGACACTACAGTAAAAACACTGAGCTAACAGGATCATCAACTCTTCAAGACACTACAGTAAAAACACTGAGCTAACAGAGACATCAACTCTTCAAGACACTACAGTAAAACACTGAGCTAACAGGATCATCAACTCTTCAAGACACTACAGTAAAAACACTGAGCTAACAGGATCATCAACTCTTTCAGGATAAGAGTTGTACTGCATGTGGTTTAAGAGTCATACATATGCCCTGTGTCTCAGTCAGTAGAGCACGGTGCTTGTTGTGTCTCAGTCAGTAGAGCACGGTGCTTGTTGTGTCTCAGTCAGTAGAGCACGGTGCTTGTTGTGTCTCAGTCAGTAGAGCACGGTGCTTGTTGTGTCTCAGTCAGTAGAGCACGGTGCTTGTTGTGTCTCAGTCAGTAGAGCACGGTGCTTGTTGTGTCTCAGTCAGTAGAGCACGGTGCTTGTTGTGTCTCAGTCAGTAGAGCACGGTGCTTGTTGTGTCTCAGTCAGTAGAGCACGGTGCTTGTTGTGTCTCAGTCAGTAGAGCACGGTGCTTGTTGTGTCTCAGTCAGTAGAGCACGGTGCTTGTTGTGTCTCAGTCAGTAGAGCACGGTGCTTGTTGTGTCTCAGTCAGTAGAGCACGGTGCTTGTTGTGTCTCAGTCAGTAGAGCACGGTGCTTGTTGTGTCTCAGTCAGTAGAGCACGGTGCTTGTTGTGTCTCAGTCAGTAGAGCACGGTGCTTGTTGTGTCTCAGTCAGTAGAGCACGGTGCTTGTTGTGTCTCAGTCAGTAGAGCACGGTGCTTGTTGTGTCTCAGTCAGTAGAGCACGGTGCTTGTTGTGTCTCAGTCAGTAGAGCACGGTGCTTGTTGTGTCTCAGTCAGTAGAGCACGGTGCTTGTTGTGTCTCAGTCAGTAGAGCACGGTGCTTGTTGTGTCTCAGTCAGTAGAGCACGGTGCTTGTTGTGTCTCAGTCAGTAGAGCACGGTGCTTGTTGTGTCTCAGTCAGTAGAGCACGGTGCTTGTTGTGTCTCAGTCAGTAGAGCACGGTGCTTGTTGTGTCTCAGTCAGTAGAGCACGGTGCTTGTTGTGTCTCAGTCAGTAGAGCACGGTGCTTGTTGTGTCTCAGTCAGTAGAGCACGGTGCTTGTTGTGTCTCAGTCAGTAGAGCACGGTGCTTGTTGTGTCTCAGTCAGTAGAGCACGGTGCTTGTTGTGTCTCAGTCAGTAGAGCACGGTGCTTGTTGTGTCTCAGTCAGTAGAGCACGGTGCTTGTTGTGTCTCAGTCAGTAGAGCACGGTGCTTGTTGTGTCTCAGTCAGTAGAGCACGGTGCTTGTTGTGTCTCAGTCAGTAGAGCACGGTGCTTGTTGTGTTTCAGTCAGTAGAGCACGGTGCTTGTTGTGTCTCAGTCAGTAGAGCACGGTGCTTGTTGTGTCTCAGTCAGTAGAGCACGGTGCTTGTTGTGTCTCAGTCAGTAGAGCACGGTGCTTGTTGTGTCTCAGTCAGTAGAGCACAGTGCTTGTTGTGTCTCAGTCAGTAGAGCACGGTGCTTGTTGTGTCTCAGTCAGTAGAGCACGGTGCTTGTTGTGTCTCAGTCAGTAGAGCACGGTGCTTGTTGTGTCTCAGTCAGTAGAGCACGGTGCTTGTTGTGTCTCAGTCAGTAGAGCACAGTAAAACCCTTGTTGGCAAATCACAGAGGTCAGACGTGTCTTGTAGTTGGCCACCAGGTTTGCACACATCTCAGGAGGGATTTTGTCCCACTCCTCTTTGCAGATCTTCTCCAAGTCATTAAGGTTTGGAGGCTGACGTTTGGCAACTCGAACCTTCAGCTCCCTCCACAGATTTTCTATGGGATTAAGGT
Organism: Coregonus lavaretus; assembly: GCF_964263955.1. Classification (NCBI taxonomy): domain Eukaryota; kingdom Metazoa; phylum Chordata; class Actinopteri; order Salmoniformes; family Salmonidae; genus Coregonus; species Coregonus lavaretus. The sequence goes on along the minus strand of NW_028158585.1, from coordinate 60,634 downwards.
CTGGAGACTGGCCACTCCAAGACCTTAATGTGCTTCTTCTTGAGCCACTCCTTTGTTGCCTTGGCCGTGTGTTTTGAATCATTCAGATGTTCATTGGCAAACTTCAGACGGGCATGTATATGTGCTTTCTTGAGCAGGTGGACCTTGCAGGCGCAGCAGGATTTCAGTCCTTCAAGGCGTAGTGTGTTACCAATTGTTTTCTTGGTGACTATGGTCCCAGCTGCTTTGAGATCATTGACAAGATCCTCCCGTGTAGTTCTGGGCTGATTCCTCACCGTTCTCATGATCATTGCAACTCCACGAGGTGAGATCTTGCATGGAGCCCCAGGCCGAGGGAGATTGACAGTTATTTTGTGTTTCTTCCATTTGCGAATAATCGCACCAACTGTTGTCACCTTCTCACCAAACTGCTTGGCGATGGTCTTGTAGCCCATTCCATCCTTGTGTAGGTCTACAATCTTGTCCCTGACATCCTTGGAGAGCTCTTTGGTCTTGGCCATGGTGGAGAGTTTGGAATCTGATTGATTGCTTCTGTGGACAGGTGTCTTTTATACAGGTAACAAACTGAGGTTAGGAGCACTCCCTTTAAGAGTGTGCTCCTAATCTCAGCTCGTTAACCTGTATAAAAGACACCTGGGAGCCAGAAATCTTTCTGATTGAGAGGGGGTCAAATACTTATTTCCCTCATTAAAATGCAAATCAATTTATAACATTTTTGACATGCGTTTTTCTGGATTTTGTTGTTGTTATTCTGTCTCTCACTGTTCAAATAAACCTACCATTAAAATTATAGACTGATCATTTCTTTGTCAGTGGGCAAACGTACAAAATCAGAAGGGGATCAAATACTTTTTTCCCTCACTGTAAATAAAGAAATGTGATCTTTAGAAACATCAGCAACTGGTTTAAATGTTATTTCCATAGGCTCCCAAACGGCACCCAACTCCCTATATAGTGCACTTCTGTTGACCAGAGGCCAAGTATAGGGTAGTGCACTATATAGGGAATAGGGTATCCTCTGGGACGCTGCAGTATCCTTCCACCACCATCCCTCCAATATGCCCTCTGCACCGGTACATGGGGGCCTAGCTAGTCTAACCTAATTACATTTTTACACTTTAGTCATTTAGCAGACGCTCTTATCCAGAACGACTTACAGTTAGTGAGTGCATACATTTTCATACTGGCCCGCCTTGGGAAACGAACCCACAACCCTGGCGTTGCAACTGAGCTCCAGGGGGGGCCAGTATGAGCTCCAGGGGGGGGGCAGTACTAATGAATCATGTAGTAGTGAGTCACGGATGCTATTTTAGTTTCCTTGTTTAATTGCTGATGTAACTAGAGGTATTCAGCAGCCAATGACGTGACAAGTATTAATTAGATAGTTGTCTGCGAGGCTGTGTGGGTTTCTGTTGAAACAACCTCCCTGACTGTGAGCTGAGTTGTGTGTGTAATAATAACAATAATAATAATAATGGTATATTTGTCACAAGTGTGTATTATACGTGTGTTAATTGGAAATGTAATTTTTCCATAGCCCAACTCTCCCTGAGACACCCTTGGAGGGTGGGGTGACAGCCAGGGTCAAGTGCCTTGCTCAAGGGCAGATAGACAGATTTTTCACCTTGTCGGGGATTGGAACTAGCGCTCTAACCGCTAGGCTACCTGTGTGTGTGTGTGTGTGTGTGTGTGTGTGTGTGTGTGTGTGTGTCAAATCAACGTTTATTGGTCGCGTACACTGATTTGCAGTTGTGATCACAGGTGCAGCGAAATGCTTGTGTTTCTAGCTCCAACAGTAATCTAGCGCCACATAATCAAAAAATCAAAAAATAAATTAAGAAATATCAGAACAAGCCATATCAGAACAAGCCCAAGTCCAGAATACAGAGCCGGAATGTCAGAGTCCGGAATAATGTTTGCAAAAAAACAAAACAGACGTATTTACATAAGTATTTAGACCCTTTGCTATGAGACTCAAAATTGAGCTTAGGCGCATCCTGTTTCCATTGATCATCCTTGAGATGTTTCTACAACTTGATTGGAGTCCACCTGTGGTAAATTCAATTGATTGAACATGATTTGGAAAAGCACACACCTGTCTATATAAGGTCCCACAGTTGACAGTGCATGTCAGAGCAAAACCAAGCCATGAGGTCTGTCACACCCTGGCTCTGGGACTCATTATGTTGAGCCAGGGTGTGTTCATTTCTATGTGTGTATTTCTATGTTGGTGTTCATTCTAGTTTGTTGTATTCTATGTTTGCCTGAGTGACTTCCAATCAGAGGCAACGAGTGTCAGCTGTTGGCTGGTTGTCTCTGATTGGGAGACATATTTAAACTGTATGTTTTCCCTTTGTGGTTGTGGGTTTTTGTTCCGTGTTCGGTCATTGATACCGTGGACGTCACGAGTTGTGTTTTGTTTTGTATTTTGATGCTTTAACTAATTAAAGTATGTTTGTTCATCACGCTGCGCCTTGGTCTACTCCTTACCTCGACCTTGACAGAAAAACCCACCATGCAACGACCAAGCAGCGTGTCCAGGGGCAGCTCTTGGGCTGGACATGGGAGGAAGCGCCGGGAGAAGAGACGGTGGAGGCGCGCCGTAGAGAGGAGCTACGGCGTGATCAGGGTCGTCGTCGGACGGTCGTGAGGCAACCCCAGAACATTTTTAGGGGGGGTCACACGGCATGGACGACGGGGCTGACGGAGGAGAAAAGGGGGCGGATCCAGAAGGCCACCAGGCCAGGGGTTCACCGCCCTGTACGTCCTGTGCGGATGCCTCACACAGAGTGTGTGAGGGTAGGCATTCAGCCAGGACGGGTGGTGGCCGCTCTTCACTCCAGGCCTCCTATCCGTCTCCACAGCCCGGTTCGGCCTGTCCCTGCTCCACGCACCAAGCCTACGGTGTGCGTCGCCAGCCCAGTCCGGCCTGTCCCTGCTCCACGCACCAAGCCTACGGTGTGCGTCGACAGCCCAGCCCGGCCTGTCCCTGCTCCACGCACCAAGCCTACGGTGTGCGTCGACAGCCCAGCCCGGCCTGTCCCTGCTCCACGCACCAAGCCTACGGTGTGCGTCGACAGCCCAGCCCGGCCTGTTCCTGCTCCACGCACTAAACCTACGGTGCGCGTCGCCAGCCCGGTCCGGCCTGTTCCTGCCACCCGCACCAAGTCTACGGTGCGCGTCGCCAGCCCGACCCGGCCTGTTCCTGCCACTCGCACCAAACCTACGGTGCGCGTCGCCAGCCCGGTCCGGCCTGTTCCTGCCACCCGCACCAAGTCTACGGTGCGCGTCGCCAGCCCGACCCGGCCTGTTCCTGCCACTCGCACCAAACCTACGGTGCGCGTCGCCAGCCCGGTCCGGCCTGTTCCTGCCACCCGCACCAAGTCTACGGTGCGCGTCGCCAGCCCGACCCGGCCTGTTCCTGCCACTCGCACCAAACCTACGGTGCGCGTCGCCAGCCCGGTCCGGCCTGTTCCTGCCACTCGCACTAAGCCAGGGGTGCGAGAAGTCAGCCTGGTAAGGCCCGTCCCTCTTCCACGCACCAAGCCAGGGGTGCGAGTCGTCAGCCTGGTAAGGCCCGTCCCTCTTCCACGCACCAAGCCAGGGGTGCGAGTCGTCAGCCTGGTAAGGCCCGTTCCTCCTCCACGCACAAAGCCAGGGGTGCGCGTCGTCAGCCTGGTAAGGCCCGTCCCTCCTCCACGCACCAAGCCAGGGGTGCGAGTCGTCAGCCTGGTAAGGCCCGTTCCTCCTCCACGCACCAAGCCAGGGGTGCGAGTCGACAGCCTGGTAAGGATCGCTCCTGTTAAGTCCAGTCCTGCTCCAGCCGGCGGGGCCAGACTGGACCAGGGGCACTATGGGGGGTGTATTGGAGGGTGGTGGTCAAGGACGGAGCCAGAACCGCCGCCGAGGAGGTATGCCCGCCCAGCCCTCCCCTGGTTTGTTTAGTTGAGGCGCGGTCGCAGTCCGCGCCTTTAGGGGGGGGTACTGTCACACCCTGGCTCTGGGACTCATTATGTTGAGCCAGGGTGTGTTCATTTCTATGTGTGTATTTCTATGTTGGTGTTCATTCTAGTTTGTTGTATTCTATGTTTGCCTGAGTGACTCCCAATCAGAGGCAACGAGTGTCAGCTGTTGGCTGGTTGTCTCTGATTGGGAGCCATATTTAAACTGTATGTTTTCCCTTTGTGGTTGTGGGTTTTTGTTCCGTGTTCGGTCATTGATACCGTGGACGTCACGAGTCGTGTTTTGTTTTGTATTTTGATGCTTTAACTAATTAAAGTATGTTTGTTCATCACGCTGCGCCTTGGTCTACTCCTTACCTCGACCTTGACAAGGTCGAAGGAATTGTCAGTAGAGCTCCGAGACAGCATTGTGTCGAGGCACAGATCTGGGGAAGGGTACCAAAAACGTTCTGCAGCATTGAAGGTCCCCAAGAACACAGTGGCCTCCATCATTCTTAAATGGAAGAAGTTTGGAACCACCAAGACTCTTCCTAGAGCTGGCTGCCCGGCCAAACTGAGCAATCGGGGGAGAAGGGCCTTGGTCAGGGAGGTGACCAAGAACCCGATGATCACTCTGACAGAGCTCTAGAGTTCCTCTGTGGAGATAGTCCCGTGTAGCTCAGTTGGTAGAGCATGGTGTTTGCAACGCCAGGGTTGTGGGTTCGATTCCCACAGGGGGCCTGTATGAAAATGTATGCACTCACTAACTGTAAGTCGCTCTGGATAAGAGCGACTGCTAAATGACTAAAATGTAAATGTTATGGGAGAGCCTTCCAGAAGGACAACCATCTCTGCAGCACTCCACCAATCAGGCCCTTATGGTAGGGTGGCCAGACGGAAGCCACTCCTCAGTAAAAGGCACATGACAGCCCGCTTGGAGTTTGACAAAAGGCACCTAAAGGACTCTCAGACTATGAGAAACAAGATTCTCTGGTCTGATGAAACCAAGATTGAACTCTTTGGCCTGAATGCCAAGCGTCACATCTGGAGGAAACCTGCCACCATCCCTATGGTGAAGCATAGTGGTGGCAGCATCATGCTGTGGGGATGTTTTTCAGCGGCAGGGACTGGGAGACTAGTCAGGATCGAGGGAAAGATGAACGGAGCAAAGTACAGAGAGATCTTTGATGAAAACCTGCTCCAGAGCGCTCAGGTCCTCAGACTGGGGCGACGGTTCACCTTCCAACAGGACAACGACCCTAAGAACACAGCCAAGACAACGCAGGAGTGGCTTCAGGACAAGTCTCTGAATGTCCTTGAGTGGCCCAGCCAGAGCCCAGACTTGAACCCGATCAAACATCTCTGGAGAGATCTGAAAATAGCTGTGCAGCAACGCTGCCAAAGGTGCTTCAACAAAGTACTGAGTAAAGGGTCTGAATACTTATGTAAATGTTATATTTCAGTTTTTTATTTTTTATAAATTAACAAAACATTCTATGGGGTATTGTCTGTAGGTTGATGAGGGAAAAAACTATTTAATCAATTTCAGAATAAGGCGGTAACGTAACAAAATGTGGAAAAAGTCAAGGGGTCTGAATACTTTCCGAAGGCACTGTATATATATATATTCTCTGGAATCCGACATTGCTTGTCCTAATATTTCTATATTTCTTAATTATGTTATTTTCTTTTTAGATTTGTGTGTATTGTTTTGTATTTTTAGATATTACTGCACTGTTGGAACTAGGAACACAAGCATTTCATTACACCTGCAATAAGATCTTCTAAATATGTGTATGCGACCAATAACATTTGATTTGACATGTTTTCATTTCAGTCTCCTCCATCTCCTCTAACTGAAGTTAATTGTAAGGATTTTTTTATTTATTAATAGTGTAAAATTAACAGCTGTACAGAAAGACTCATGTGAATGCCAAATTAGAGAGGAGGAACATCTTAATGCAATTAAAGCCTTTAAGTCTGGGAAATCTCCAGGGCTGGATGGCATACCAGCTGAAGTATATCAAACCTTTTTCCATGTACTCAGAGGTAAAAATGATGGACTATCAGATACTCCGCAAGAAGGTCTGATTTCTTTATTACTGAAACAGGACACAAGTGGTAAATATAAAGATCCAGTCCATTCAAAAAATTGGAGGCCTCTTACACTTCAGTGGTGTGATGCAAAAATTCTAGTAAAATGCATAACGCATAGAATTAAAAAAGGTATTGTCGGATATTATTCATTCTAATCAGACAGGTTTTTTACATGGACGATACATTGGAGATAATAAAGACAAGTACTGGAAATAATAGAACACTTTGAAAAATCTGGGAAACCAGGCCTGCTATTCATAGCAGACTTTGAAAATGCATTTGATAAAGTACGACTGGAATTTATATATACAGTGGGGAGAACAAGTATTTGATACACTGCCGATTTTGCAGGTTTTCCTACTTACAAAGCATGTAGAGGTCTGTAATTTTTGTCATAGGTACACTTCAACTGTGAGAGACGGAATCTAAAACAAAATCCAGAAAATCACATTGTATGATTTTTAAGTAATTATTTTGCATTTTATTGCATGACATAAGTATTTGATCACCTACCAACCAGTAAGAATTCCGGCTCTCACAGAACTGTTAGTTTTTCTTTAAGAAGCCCTCCTGTTCTCCACTCATTACCTGTATTGACTGCACCTGTTTGAACTCGTTACCTGTATAAAAGACACCTGTCCACACACTCAATCAAACAGTCTCCAACCTCTCCACAATGGCCAAGACCAGAGAGCTGTGTAAGGACATCAGGGATACAATTGTAGACCTGCACAAGGCTGGGATGGGCTACAGGACAATAGGCAAGCAGCTTGGTGAGAAGCCAACAACTGTTGGTGCTATTATTAGAAAATGGAAGAAGTTCAAGATGACGGTCAATCACCCTCGGTCTGGGGCTCCATGCAAGATCTCACCTCATGGGGCATCAATGATCATGAGGAAGGTGAGGGATCAGCCCAGAACTACACAGCAGGACCTGGTCAATGACCTGAAGAGAGCTGGGACCACAGTCTCAAAGAAAACCATTAGTAACACACTACGCTGTCATGTATTAAAATCCTGCAGCACACGCCAGGTCCCCCTGCTCAAGCCAGCGCATGTCCAGGCCCGTCTGAAGTTTGCCAATGACCATCTGGATGATCCAGAGGAGGAATGGGAGAAGGTCATGTGGTCTGATGAGACAAAAATAGAGCTTTTTGGTATAAACTCCACTCGTCGTGTTTGGAGGAAGAAGAAGGATGAGTACAACCCCAAGAACACCATCCCAACCGTGAAGCATGGAGGTGGAAACATCATTCTTTGGGGATGCTTTTCTGCAAAGGGGACAGGACGACTGCACCGTATTGAGGGGAGGATGGATGGGGCCATGTATCGCGAGATCTTGGCGAACAACCTCCTTCCCTCAGTAAGAGCATTGAAGATGGGTCGAGGCTGGGTCTTCCAGCATGACAACGACCCGAAACACACAGCCAGGGCAACTAAGGAGTGGCTCCGTAAGAAGCATCTCAAGGTCCTGGAGTGGCCTAGCCAGTCTCCAGACCTGAACCCAATAGAAAATCTTTGGAGGTAGCTGAAAGTCCGTATTGCCCAGCGACAGCCCCGAAACCTGAAGGATCTGGAGAAGGTCTGTATGGAGGAGTGGGCCAAAATCCCTGCTGCAGTGTGTGCAAACCTGGTCAAGACCTACAGGAAACGTATGATCTCTGTAATTGCAAACAAAGGTTTCTGTACCAAATATTAAGTTCTGCTTTTCTGATGTATCAAATACTTATGTCATGCAATAAAATGCAAATTAATTACTTACAAATCATACAATGTGATTTTCTGGATTTTTGTTTTAGATTCCGTCTCTCACAGTTGAAGTGTACCTATGTAAAAATTACAGACCTCTACATGCTTTGTGAGTAGGAAAACCTGCAAAATCGGCAGTGTATCAAATACTTGTTCTCCCCACTGTAAATGCCTAGATTATTTCAATTTTGGAGAATCTCTTATAAAATGGGTTAAAGTTATGTATAGTAACCCTAGGTGTAAAATAGTAAATAATGGCTATTTCTCAGAAAGTTCATAATGGCTATTTCTCAGTCATGACTACAGTCTAACCACAGCTGTATCAGTAATGACTACAGTCTAACCACAGCAGTACCAGTAATGACTACAGTCTAACCACAGCAGTACCAGTCATGACTACAGTCTAACCACAGCAGTACCAGTCATGACTACAGTCTAACCACAGCAGTACCAGTAATGACTACAGTCTAACCACAGCAGTACCAGTCATGACTACAGTCTAACCACAGCAGTACCAGTCATGACTACAGTCTAACCACAGCAGTATCAGTAATGACTATAGTCTAACCACAGCAGTACCAGTCATGACTACAGTCTAACCACAGCAGTACCAGTCATGACTACAGTCTAACCACAGCAGTACCAGTAATGACTACAGTCTAACCACAGCAGTACCAGTAAGACTACAGTCTAACCACAGCAGTATCAGTAATGACTACAGTCTAACCACAGCAGTATCAGTAATGACTACAGTCTAACCACAGCAGTATCAGTAATGACTACAGTCTAACCACAGCAGTACCAGTCATGACTACAGTCTAACCACAGCAGTACCAGTAAGACTACAGTCTAACCACAGCAGTATCAGTAATGACTAAAGTCTAACCACAGCAGTATCAGTAATGACTACAGTCTAACCACAGCAGTACCAGTCATGACTACAGTCTAACCACATCAGTACCAGTAAGACTACAGTCTAACCACAGCAGTACCAGTCATGACTACAGTCTAACCACAGCAGTACCAGTCATGACTACAGTCTAACCACAGCAGTACCAGTCATGACTACAGTCTAACCACAGCAGTACCAGTCATGACTACAGTCTAACCACAGCAGTACCAGTAATGACTACAGTCTAACCACAGCAGTATCAGTCATGACTACAGTCTAACCACAGCAGTATCAGTAATGACTACAGTCTAACCACAGCAGTATCAGTCATGACTACAGTCTAACCACAGCAGTATCAGTAATGACTACAGTCTAACCACAGCAGTCCCAGTCATGACTACAGTCTAACCACAGCAGTACCAGTCATGAATACAGTCTAACCACAGCAGTACCAGTCATGACTACAGTCTAACCACAGCAGTACCAGTCATGACTACAGTCTAACCACAGCAGTACCAGTCATGACTACAGTCTAACCACAGCAGTACCAGTAATGACTACAGTCTAACCACAGCAGTACCAGTCATGACTACAGTCTAACCACAGCAGTATCAGTAATGACTACAGTCTAACCACAGCAGTACCAGTCATGACTACAGTCTAACCACAGCAGTACCAGTCATGACTACAGTCTAACCACATCAGTACCAGTCATGACTACAGTCTAACCACAGCAGTACCAGTAATGACTACAGTCTAACCACAGCAGTACCAGTCATGACTACAGTCTAACCACAGCAGTACCAGTCATGACTACAGTCTAACCACAGCAGTATCAGTAATGACTACAGTCTAACCACAGCAGTACCAGTCATGACTACAGTCTAACCACAGCAGTACCAGTAAGACTACAGTCTAACCACAGCAGTATCAGTAATGACTACAGTCTAACCACAGCAGTACCAGTCATGACTACAGTCTAACCACAGCAGTACCAGTAAGACTACAGTCTAACCACATCAGTATCAGTCATGACTACAGTCTAACCACAGCAGTACCAGTCATGACTACAGTCTAACCACAGTAGTACCAGTCATGACTACAGTCTAACCACAGCAGTACCAGTAAGACTACAGTCTAACCACATCAGTATCAGTCATGACTACAGTCTAACCACAGCAGTCCCAGTCATGACTACAGTCTAACCACAGCAGTACCAGTCATGACTACAGTCTAACCACAGCAGTACCAGTAATGACTACAGTCTAACCACAGACGTACCAGTCATGACTACAGCTGACGACTCATGTTTTGTTTTAAATCCGCAATCTGGATGGATCCCTGCTCAGCCTCATAGAGGACCTAGTTAATATATCTAACCTCTCTGGATTACAACCGAACTATGATAAGTGTACCATATTACCTATTGGATTGCAAAAAAATACTGCTTTTACATTACCGTGTAGTTTACCAATAAAATGTTCTGATGGTGAAGTGGACATACTCAGTATTCATATCCCGAAAGAAAGAAACAATTTCACAACAATACATTTTAATAGAAAGTTAGAAAATATAGATAAGCTCTTGCTGCCATGGGAAGGTAAATACCTGCCTGTTTAAAATCCCCCTGATTAACTCTTTAGTCATGTCCCAGTTACCCTATTTGCTTATGGCCCTGCCTACACCGAACGACTTGTCTTTAAATTATATGATCAAAAAATATTCCACTTTATTTGGAATGGCAAGCCAGACAAAATTAAACAGGCCTATTTATATAATGAATATGAATTCGAAGGGCTGAAATTATTAAATATTAAATCATTAGACCTCTCACTAAAGGCTTCAGTCATACAAAAGTTGTACTTAAATCCAAACTGGTTCTCTAGCAAATTAGTAAGAATGGCTCACCCAGTGTTCAAAAATGTAATTTTTCCCTTTATTCAGATTATAACCTCTCACTTTCGGTTATTTGAAAATGAAAACATCTCCAGAATATTGCTATTTTTTTTTAAACAAGCTATAGAAAAGCTGGTTGCAATTTCAGTTTAATCCACCAGAAAAGACAGAACAAGTATTACAACAAATATTATGGTTAAACTTAAATATCCTAATTAATTAATTTGTTCAAATTAATTTTTGAAGAAAAAAAATAAACATTTTATAGTCTTTGTTAATGATATCATAACTACGACTGGTAGAGTTATATTACACATGCAGCTAGCTGTTGATATGCAGCAATTGTCAATGGTAGAGGATGTCGGCTTCAATACCCTTATGACATATCTAGAACCAGACTACCAGATGATAAGATGATAAGCCCTGATGGATAAGCTCTGCAAGTCTAAAGCGTGAGTTCTCTAACACCACACGTCTATGAACAGGCTGTCATACATCACTGCAACGAGCCATCACATTGACCAACAGTGGGACATGAAGCAGAAAATAAATCATTCTCTCTACTATTATTCTGACATTTCACATTCTTAAAATAAAGTGTTGATCCTAACTGACCTAAGACAGGGAATTTTTTTACTAGGATTAAATGTCAGGAATTGTGAAATTGTATGTAAACTTGTATGTAAACTTGTGACTTCAACTGTATATACACCTGTTCTGAAAGGCCCCAGAGTCTGCAACACCACTAAGCAAGGGGCACCACCAAGCAAGCGGCACCATGAAGACCAAGGAGCTCTCCAAACAGGTCAGGGACAAAGTTGTGGAGAAGTACAGATCAGGGTTGGGTTATAAAAAAATATCAGAAACTTTGAACATCCCACGGAGCACCATTAAATCCATTATGAAAAAATGGAAAGAATATGGCACCAAGAGACATACAGTATGTAGCTCAATTGGTAGAGCATGGCGCTTGTAACGCCAGGGTAGTGGGTTCGATCCCCAGGACCACCCATACGTAAAAATGTATGCGCACATGACTGTAAGTCGCTTTGGATAAAAGCATCTGCTAAATGGCATATTTATTAATTATATATATTTTTCCCATCGGCAGGGACTGGGAAACTGGTCAGAATTGAAGGAATAATGGATGGCGCTAAATACAGGGAAATTCTTGAGGGAAACCTGTTTCAGTCTTCCAGAGATTTGAGACTGGGACAGAGGTTCACCTTCCAGCAGGACAATGACCCTAAGCATACTGCTAAAGCAACACTTGAGTGGTTGAAGGGGAAACATTTAAATGTCTTGGAGTTGGAGCAGTTTTGCCTTGAAGAATGGGCAAAAATCCCAGTGGCTAGATGTGCCAAGCTTATAGAGACACCAAGAGACTTGCAGCTGTAATTGCTGCAAAAGGTGGCTCTACAAAGTATTGACTTTGGGGGGGGGTGAATAGTTATGCACGCTCAAGTTCAGTTTTTTTGTCTTATTTCTTGTTTGTTTCAAAATATTTTGCATCTTCAAAGTGGTAGGCATGTTGTGTAAATCAAATGATACAAACCCCCAAAAAATCCATTTTAATTCCAGGTTGTAAGGCAACAAAATAGGAAAAATGCCAAGGGGGGTGAATACTTTCGCAAGCAACTGAAGAAGTCTTCTGCCGAAGCTTGATTTTGTGAATATCTGGATAAAAACTGCCGAGCCTGACATATTTATGCTTTCTGAAACCTGGCTCAAAAAATCTATCACTGACAAAAATATATTGCCATAAATGGTTACAATGTTTTTCGTGCAGATGGTAAACCTAAAGGTGGTGGGGTTGCTGTATATGTAAAAGACAAGTTCTCGGCGGTTGTTCTGACTTCTGTTACTAAACCTCAGCAATTTTAATATCTGTCGTTAAACCTCGGCTCATCTTTAAATATTGTTGTTTCTTGTTGTCATAGACCTCCATCTGCTAATGCTGGCTCTCTGGATTGTATTTTCGAATTGTTATCACAGCATGTCAACTCTGAGTTTGTCTTGATGGGTGATCTGAATCAGGATTGGTTAACATCTAGCTCTGATCAACTCAATTCTATGCAATACCTATAATCTCACTCAGATTGTCAACAGTGTAACCAGGTTGAGTATAAAGTGTCCTCTGAAATCCTCTTTGATTGATTTAATCTTAAACCATTGTTTTAATGCTTCTGGTGTTTTTCAAATGACATTAGTGATCACTGTGTTATTGCCTGTGTGACAGATGGTAAAATTCCTAAGCGATCTCCACGTGTCATTACGAAAAGAAACTGGAAGCAGTTTGATATTCAATTATTTTTTTTACATTATGTATTTAGCATTGAATGGAATAGAATATAATTAATCCCTGATGTTGAATTAGCCTTTTCTTACTTCCAGGATGTAGCAACAGGCCCCTTTCAAAACATTCAGGATTAAGGGCAGAGAGAATTGTTGGTTTACTGATGAACTTACTAAGATCATAAGGGAACTAAATGCTATGTCGGCTAAAGCAAGAGGGTCTGGTTCAGCGGATGATTGGATGGCTTTTAAACGTCTTAGAGATTGTAACCGAGAGACCCTCTATTCTGAAAGCTTTAAATCAGCATTTCCTAGATGCAGGCAGTTTATTTGAAAAGGTTAAAGGTCTAAATGAGCCCCCTGTGAATTTACCTGACACCCCGGTGCCCTCCTTTACCAGGTTCTCCTTCCCATCCTTCTCTGGTTCAGAAGTGCGTAAAGCCCTGAAAGAAATTGCTAGAAAGAAATCCCCTGGCCCTGACGATCTACAACCCCGCCTCCTACACCAAGCTGCAGACATCGTTGCTCCCCCCTCAACATGTATTTTTAACCTCACGCTTGACGTTAAGGAAATCCCGAAGTTACGGAGATCCTTCGCTACTTGACAACTATCGATCCATATCAAGATTGTCTGTACCGTCTAAGGTACTGGAGTCCTTAGTCAGTAGACAGCTTAAGGCCTACCTCCAAGAAAACAACATCTTAAATGGAATGCAGTCAGGTTTTAGGTCTGGCCACAGCACTGTTTCAGCAACATTGAAGGTTTTACATGACATCTACTGTGGGGAACCCTGACCCTGACTACCATGTTGAACATGGTGAGATTGTAGACTCCTAATATGATAGTGCAGTTTGATTCTGTGATTTTACCGCTAGCTAGCTACTTCACATGCTGATATTGACTTTGGTATTAATGTGTGGAGCTACATTTGCTAGCTAGCCAGCTTGACCAGAGAGCGAACACAGCATTGTGGATTTTATAGTGGACTTAGCTGCAACAGATTTCCACACGCTGCTCCCAATCTTAATATAACAACAAAATGAAACAAATAAATGTTGTTCTCACAGAGTTATTGAACACAAATCAGGGATCATCAACTAGATTCGACCTTGAGCCGATGGTCGGGGCCAGAGCATAATTATAAATCATTTGTAGACTGCAGAAATTTGACAAACAATAATTTCAAACCTTGCTTACATTTGTATACAATCACGTCTCTCTATTATGAGTGGGAATACTTGGGAACAGATTTCCAAAATAAAAATCATTTGGAGCTGATTTCCTGGTGTTTTTTAAGTATTTTTATGTCCAACAATGAAAATTACAACAACAACAAAAAATCTTGGGGGCCAAATTTGGCCGCGGGCTGCCAGTTGGGGAACCCTGCTGTAAATCATGGATTATTCCTTTAAGAGGAGGAAAGATCACCACATTAATGATAATTACAACAATACATTTTTCCTGGCCACTTGACGTGAAAAACTTAGGACATTTATGATAAAACACAACGTAATACACGGTAGAAAATTATCATTCAAATCAATGAAGAGTTTTGATTGAGAAATTAGTCAAAGTAAAGTCATACGTAAAGAAACATGGGGGGTAAAAAGAGGAGGGTGGAATGAGGTAAAGTACCTTTAGCAGAGCTCTTTATGCCCCATAGATACTCCTCTCCATACCAAACAAACAGCTATGGGCTTACAGCTGCGGTACAGAATCCCTCCTCTGTACTGGAAGGCCACCAGATTCTGTTCCTCCTCACAACGGGGACAGTTAGCATATCTGACAGAGAGAGGGGATGGGATGGGAAGAGACAGAAATAAAGAGAAACAGAGAGAGGGGATGGGGAGAGAGACAGATGACAGGAAAACAACTGTAGTCCTCCACGTGTCTGACAGATCTGAGGAAAACAACTGTAGTCCTCCACGTGTCTGACGGATCTGAGGAAAACAACTGTAGTCCTCCACGTGTCTGACGGATCTGAGGAAAACAACTGTAGTCCTCCACGTGTCTGATGGATCTGAGGAAAACAACTGTAGTCCTCCACGTGTCTGACGGATCTGAGGAAAACAACTGTAGTCCTCCACATGTCTGATGGATCTGAGGAAAACAACTGTAGTCCTCCCAGTGTATTACGGATCTGAGGAAAACAACTGTAGTCCTCCCAGTGTCTGTTGGATCTGAGGAAAACAACACAACTTTAGAGTTTCGATCAAGTTTGAAACCTCAAGCCAGAGCCTATGACTGTGGCCAAAGCATGTTCAGAGCCTGAAGCACTGACTATGAACAACAGTCCAGACATTTAACCTATTCTTTGGACTAATCTAGTGCTAAAACCAGACTTGAATTATTTAAATTTTAACCTACCCACTCACACACAGACAGACAGACACACTACTCTCTCACCACCCAGGAGTCTTCAGTCTCCATGGCCTGGTCCTTGTCTGTGATCTCTCCTTCATAAGGTCCACAGTGTTTCCTTAGTTGAACACCCCCAGTCCTGCTCCAGCGATGCCTGACGTCCTGACCTCCAGGCCGGGTGGCAGGGTGAGTCTGGCTCTGTCGGGAACTCCTAGAAGGGCAGGGATGTCAGGGACGAAGAGGGGAGAACTGTGGCGCTCACACTCCTCGATGAAGTCTTCACAGTCTGGGAGAGAAAGATAAACAGAACATGGTAATTGTAAGACACCAGAGTGACTTGGAGAAAGGAAATGAAAGAGTTTAAGAGGGAGGAAAAGAATGAGGGAGGGAGGGAGGGAGGGAGGGGGGAGGGAGGACGGGAGGGAGGGAGGGGGGAGGGGGGAGAGAGGGGGGGAGGGAGGGGGGAGGGGGGAGAGAGGGGGGAGGGAGGGGGAGAGGGGGGAGAGAGGGGGGAGGGAGGGGAGAGGGAGGGAGGGGGGGAGGGAGGGAGAGAGGGTGGGAGGGAGGGGGAGAGGGGGGAGGGAGGGAGGGAGGGAGGGGGGGGAGGGCGGGAGGGAGGGAGGGGGGGGAGGGGGGAGAGAGGGTGGGAGGGAGGGGGAGAGGGGGGGGGGGGAGGGAGGGAGGGGGGAGGGAGGGGGGAGGGAGGGAGGGAGGGAGGGATAATATAACTTACAGAGGTAGTAGTCATCTTTGGGCTCCTCCCCCTCTGTGATTCTTGGTCAGTCGCTCAGGTTTCTGCGGCGTGTGTATTTATACAGTGCATTCGGAAAGTATTCAGACCCGTTAACTTTTTCCACATTTTGTAACGTTACAGCCTTATTCCAAAATGGATTAAATTGTTTTTTTCCCCTCATCAATCTACACACAATACCCCATAATGACAAAGTAAAAACAGGTTTTTAGAAATGTCAGCAAATTTACTAAAAATAAAAAACTGAAATATGACATTTACATAAGTACTTTCCGAATGCACTGTATATCTCTCTTATACAGTATGGTATGGGCAGGCATAAACTAAGGACAACGAACACAAATGCATTTTATTGATGGCAATTTGAAAGCACAGAGATACCGTGACGAGAACCAAAGGCCCATTGTCGTGCAATTCATCTGCCGCCATCACCTCATGTTTCAGCATGATAATGCACAGCCCCCATGTCACAAGGATCTGTACATAATTCATGGAAGCTGAAAATGTCCCAGTTCTTCCATTGCCTGCATACTCACCAGACATGTCACCCATTGAGCATGTTTGGGATGCTCTGGATCGAGGTGCAGGACAGCGTGTTCCAGTTCCTGCCAATATCCAGCAACTTCACACAGCCCATTGGAGTGGGACAACCTTCCACAGGCCACAATCAACAGCCTGATCAACTCTATGCGAAAGGAGATGTATCGCACTGCATGAGGCAAATAGTGGTCACACCAGATACTGACCGGTTTTCTGATCCATGCCCCAACTTTTTTGTTGTTGTTGTTGTGACCAACAGATCCATATCTGTATACACAGTCATGTAAAATCCATAGATTAGAGCCTAATGAATTCATTTCAATTGACCGATTCCCTTATATGAACTGTAACTTATTAAAATATTTGAAATTGTTGCGTGATGCTTATTTTTGATCAGTATATGTTTTATTTTCGCCTCTGAATTTACGAACGCACCCAGAGCACACAGAAACAATGGAGGCAATTTACGAACGCACCCAGAATTTCGGCCCAGCCGCCATTAAACATCAAAGAAGAAGAACATCAAGTGTCACGCTGTCAGGTGAAGGTGTCAACTAAAAAGGTTCGGTCGAGTTGAGCTCCAGCCAGTGAGTCTCATCAGTCACCGTAATGCCGCAGCAGCCCAGTCCTGTGGGGCTTCCCACCGACCTCAATGTCACCAAAAGATGTCTCATGTACAAACTGCTCATCTTGGAGAACGCCAGGACTACACTGGACAAACAACTAAGACGTTTCACCGAAAAGGTAATTGGGTAAATACAGCTAGTTAAATAGCTAGCTAGTCCCAACAATTCAATTGTAGCTTCATCGCTATACCGCATGGCAAGGCATGATCTAGCTAGCTGGCTGGCTATGCTAACGCTAGCTGGAAACTTGTGAATGCAGAGTTGGGGCCTCACGTTACCTAGTTAGCTAAACGCTAGATTGAGCCAAAGATACTGGTACATTTCCCCCTTTTGTCTGTGATTGAACATTCAATCATGACTTACTCATTGCACGATAACTAGCTAGCAAGGTAATGAATATGGTAGTTGGTTTAGGGAACTTTAGGCAGTGTTGGGGAGTAGTGAACTAGCTGGCTGTACGGATCTCGTCGTAGGATACTCGTGATTGGAAACACGGTAGTGCCCGTTAACTGCCGGTAAAGCCTATACCTCAAGTGCGTTTACTGGGCTATCACTCAAGCACATCATTATGTTCCTTCACTCATTCGCATTGTTCAAAGGTAAACGACCCCCGACAGATGAAAACGCACGATTTAGTCCTATTCAATTATCAACTAAATAGGCAATTAAACAGCCAAATGCATGGTTGGCTACTACTGTCATAATTGATTCCAGACACAGATTTAGATGAAGGTAGTCTAATTCGTTTAGGAGCTGTAATCAGCCAGCACTCACCTGCTTCTCTCCGTCTATTCTCCCTCAGTTTAAAATATATATAATTTAGCGATGGTGGGGATGCAGACCGAGACCCTGATGAGTCTTCTGTTAGATTTGTTACATTGGAGCAGCGAGCAATGTTGTATCATTGTGGTCCTCTGTAGCTCAGCTGGTAGAGCACGGCGCTTGTAACGCCAAGGTAGTGGGTTCAATCCCCGGGACCACCCATACACAAAAATGTATGCACGCATGACTGTATGTCGCTTTGGATAAAAGCGTCTGCTAAATGGCATATTATTATTATTATCATTTAATCGCCTGTTATAACCAAGAGCACAGACCAGTCTGAGTAGACTTTGCAAGTTTACTGTCATGCAGCCTCTGCGTGTCACAGAGAGGGAAAATGGACCACCGGTTCGAGACAGACATGCTTGTATCTTTACAGCAAAGAAAACGTATTGTCTGTAGCCTAAACGGTTCAATATGACCCATGTTACCAGAGGTCTCTAGTCTAAATGGTTCAATATGACCCATGTTACCAGAGGTCTCTAGTCTAAACGGTTCAATATGACCCATATTACCAGAGGTCTCTAGCCTAAACGGTTCAATATGACCCATATTACCAGAGGTCTCTAGTCTAAACGGTTCAATATGACCCATGTTACCAGATGTCTGGTCTCTAGTCTAAATGGTTCAATATGACCCATGTTACCAGAGGTCTCTAGTCTAAATGGTTCAATATGACCCATGTTACCAGAGGTCTCTAGTCTAAACGGTTCAATATGACCCATGTTACCAGAGGTCTCTAGTCTAAATGGTTAAATATGACCCATGTTACCAGAGGTCTGGTCTCTAGTCTAAACGGTTCAATATGACCCATGTTACCAGAGGTCTGGTCTCTAGTCTAAATGGTTCAATATGACCCATGTTACCAGAGGTCTCTAGTCTAAACGGTTCAATATGACCCATGTTACCAGAGGTCTGGTCTCTAGTCTAAACGGTTCAATATGACCCATGTTACCAGAGGTCTGGTCTCTAGTCTAAACGGTTCAATATGACCCATGTTACCAGAGGTCTCTAGTCTAAATGGTTCAATATGACCCATGTTACCAGAGGTCTGGTCTCTAGTCTAAACGGTTCAATATGACCCATGTTACCAGAGGTCTCTAGTCTAAACGGTTCAATATGACCCATATTACCAGAGGTCTCTAGTCTAAACGGTTCAATATGACCCATGTTACCAGAGGTCTGGTCTCTAGTCTAAACGGTTCAATATGACCCATGTTACCAGAGGTCTCTAGTCTAAACGGTTCAATATGACCCATGTTACCAGAGGTCTCTAGCCTAAACGGTTCAATATGACCCATATTACCAGAGGTCTCTAGTCTAAACGGTTCAATATGACCCATGTTACCAGAGGTCTGGTCTCTAGTCTAAACGGTTCAATATGACCCATGTTACCAGAGGTCTCTAGTCTAAACGGTTCAATATGACCCATGTTACCAGAGGTCTGGTCTCTAGTCTAAACGGTTCAATATGACCCATATTACCAGAGGTCTCTAGTCTAAACGGTTCAATATGACCCATGTTACCAGAGGTCTCTAGTCTAAACGGTTCAATATGACCCATGTTACCAGAGGTCTGGTCTCTAGTCTAAATGGTTCAATATGACCCATGTTACCAGATGTCTCTAGTCTAAACGGTTCAATATGACCCATGTTACCAGAGGTCTGGTCTCTAGTCTAAATGGTTCAATATGACCCATGTTACCAGAGGTCTCTAGTCTAAACGGTTCAATATGACCCATGTTACCAGAGGTCTCTAGTCTAAACGGTTCAATATGACCCATGTTACCAGAGGTCTGGTCTCTAGTCTAAACGGTTCAATATGACCCATGTTACCAGAGGTCTCTAGCCTAAACGGTTCAATATGACCCATGTTACCAGAGGTCTCTAGCCTAAACGGTTCAATATGACCCATGTTACCAGAGGTCTGGTCTCTAGTCTAAACGGTTCAATATGACCCATGTTACCAGAGGTCTCTAGCCTAAACGGTTCAATATGACCCATGTTACCAGAGGTCTGGTCTCTAGTCTAAATGGTTCAATATGACCCATGTTACCAGAGGTCTGGTCTCTAGTCTAAACGGTTCAATATGACCCATGTTACCAGAGGTCTGGTCTCTAGTCTAAACGGTTCAATATGACCCATGTTACCAGAGGTCTGGTCTCTAGTCTAAATGGTTCAATATGACCCATGTTACCAGAGGTCTGGTCTCTAGTCTAAATGGTTCAATATGACCCATGTTACCAGAGGTCTGGTCTCTAGTCTAAATGGTTCAATATGACCCATGTTACCAGAGGTCTCTAGTCTAAATGGTTCAATATGACCCATATTACCAGAGGTCTCTAGTCTAAACGGTTCAATATGACCCATGTTACCAGAGGTCTGGTCTCTAGTCTAAACGGTTCAATATGACCCATGTTACCAGAGGTCTGGTCTCTAGCCTAAACGGTTCAATATGACCCATGTTACCAGAGGTCTCTAGTCTAAACGGTTCAATATGACCCATGTTACCAGAGGTCTGGTCTCTAGTCTAAACGGTTCAATATGACCCATGTTACCAGAGGTCTGGTCTCTAGTCTAAATGGTTCAATATGACCCATGTTACCAGAGGTCTCTAGTCTAAATGGTTCAATATGACCCATGTTACCAGAGGTCTGGTCTCTAGTCTAAACGGTTCAATATGACCCATATTACCAGAGGTCTCTAGTCTAAACGGTTCAATATGACCCATGTTACCAGAGGTCTGGTCTCTAGTCTAAACGGTTCAATATGACCCATGTTAACAGAGGTCTCGAGCATAAATGGTTAAATATGACCCATGTTACCAGAGGTCTGGTCTCTAGTCTAAATGGTTCAATATGACCCATGTTACCAGAGGTCTGGTCTCTAGTCTAAACGGTTCAATATGACCCATGTTACCAGAGGTCTGGTCTCTAGTCTAAACGGTTCAATATGACCCATGTTACCAGAGGTCTCTAGTCTAAACGGTTCAATATGACCCATATTACCAGAGGTCTCTAGTCTAAACGGTTCAATATGACCCATGTTACCAGAGGTCTGGTCTCTAGTCTAAACGGTTCAATATGACCCATGTTACCAGAGGTCTCTAGTCTAAACGGTTCAATATGACCCATGTTACCAGAGGTCTCTAGCCTAAACGGTTCAATATGACCCATATTACCAGAGGTCTCTAGTCTAAACGGTTCAATATGACCCATGTTACCAGAGGTCTGGTCTCTAGTCTAAACGGTTCAATATGACCCATGTTACCAGAGGTCTCTAGTCTAAACGGTTCAATATGACCCATGTTACCAGAGGTCTGGTCTCTAGTCTAAACGGTTCAATATGACCCATATTACCAGAGGTCTCTAGTCTAAACGGTTCAATATGACCCATGTTACCAGAGGTCTCTAGTCTAAACGGTTCAATATGACCCATGTTACCAGAGGTCTGGTCTCTAGTCTAAATGGTTCAATATGACCCATGTTACCAGATGTCTCTAGTCTAAACGGTTCAATATGACCCATGTTACCAGAGGTCTGGTCTCTAGTCTAAACGGTTCAATATGACCCATGTTACCAGAGGTCTGGTCTCTAGTCTAAACGGTTCAATATGACCCATGTTACCAGAGGTCTGGTCTCTAGCCTAAACGGTTCAATATGACCCATGTTACCAGAGGTCTCTAGTCTAAACGGTTCAATATGACCCATGTTACCAGAGGTCTGGTCTCTAGTCTAAACGGTTCAATATGACCCATGTTACCAGAGGTCTGGTCTCTAGTCTAAATGGTTCAATATGACCCATGTTACCAGAGGTCTCTAGTCTAAATGGTTCAATATGACCCATATTACCAGAGGTCTCTAGTCTAAATGGTTCAATATGACCCATGTTACCAGAGGTCTGGTCTCTAGTCTAAACGGTTCAATATGACCCATATTACCAGAGGTCTCTAGTCTAAACGGTTCAATATGACCCATGTTACCAGAGGTCTGGTCTCTAGTCTAAACGGTTCAATATGACCCATGTTAACAGAGGTCTCGAGCATAAATGGTTAAATATGACCCATGTTACCAGAGGTCTGGTCTCTAGTCTAAATGGTTCAATATGACCCATGTTACCAGAGGTCTGGTCTCTAGTCTAAACGGTTCAATATGACCCATGTTACCAGAGGTCTGGTCTCTAGTCTAAACGGTTCAATATGACCCATGTTACCAGAGGTCTCTAGTCTAAACGGTTCAATATGACCCATATTACCAGAGGTCTCTAGTCTAAACGGTTCAATATGACCCATGTTACCAGAGGTCTGGTCTCTAGTCTAAACGGTTCAATATGACCCATGTTACCAGAGGTCTCTAGTCTAAACGGTTCAATATGACCCATGTTACCAGAGGTCTCTAGCCTAAACGGTTCAATATGACCCATATTACCAGAGGTCTCTAGTCTAAACGGTTCAATATGACCCATGTTACCAGAGGTCTGGTCTCTAGTCTAAACGGTTCAATATGACCCATGTTACCAGAGGTCTCTAGCCTAAACGGTTCAATATGACCCATGTTACCAGAGGTCTGGTCTCTAGTCTAAACGGTTCAATATGACCCATGTTACCAGAGGTCTCTAGTCTAAACGGTTCAATATGACCCATGTTACCAGAGGTCTGGTCTCTAGTCTAAACGGTTCAATATGACCCATATTACCAGAGGTCTCTAGTCTAAACGGTTCAATATGACCCATGTTACCAGAGGTCTCTAGTCTAAACGGTTCAATATGACCCATGTTACCAGAGGTCTGGTCTCTAGTCTAAATGGTTCAATATGACCCATGTTACCAGAGGTCTGGTCTCTAGTCTAAACGGTTCAATATGACCCATGTTACCAGAGGTCTGGTCTCTAGTCTAAACGGTTCAATATGACCCATGTTACCAGAGGTCTGGTCTCTAGTCTAAATGGTTCAATATGACCCATGTTACCAGAGGTCTGGTCTCTAGTCTAAATGGTTCAATATGACCCATGTTACCAGAGGTCTGGTCTCTAGTCTAAATGGTTCAATATGACCCATGTTACCAGAGGTCTCTAGTCTAAATGGTTCAATATGACCCATATTACCAGAGGTCTCTAGTCTAAACGGTTCAATATGACCCATGTTACCAGAGGTCTGGTCTCTAGTCTAAACGGTTCAATATGACCCATGTTACCAGAGGTCTGGTCTCTAGCCTAAACGGTTCAATATGACCCATGTTACCAGAGGTCTCTAGTCTAAACGGTTCAATATGACCCATGTTACCAGAGGTCTGGTCTCTAGTCTAAACGGTTCAATATGACCCATGTTACCAGAGGTCTGGTCTCTAGTCTAAATGGTTCAATATGACCCATGTTACCAGAGGTCTCTAGTCTAAATGGTTCAATATGACCCATGTTACCAGAGGTCTGGTCTCTAGTCTAAACGGTTCAATATGACCCATATTACCAGAGGTCTCTAGTCTAAACGGTTCAATATGACCCATGTTACCAGAGGTCTGGTCTCTAGTCTAAACGGTTCAATATGACCCATGTTAACAGAGGTCTCGAGCATAAATGGTTAAATATGACCCATGTTACCAGAGGTCTGGTCTCTAGTCTAAATGGTTCAATATGACCCATGTTACCAGAGGTCTGGTCTCTAGTCTAAACGGTTCAATATGACCCATGTTACCAGAGGTCTGGTCTCTAGTCTAAACGGTTCAATATGACCCATGTTACCAGAGGTCTCTAGTCTAAACGGTTCAATATGACCCATATTACCAGAGGTCTCTAGTCTAAACGGTTCAATATGACCCATGTTACCAGAGGTCTGGTCTCTAGTCTAAACGGTTCAATATGACCCATGTTACCAGAGGTCTCTAGTCTAAACGGTTCAATATGACCCATGTTACCAGAGGTCTCTAGCCTAAACGGTTCAATATGACCCATATTACCAGAGGTCTCTAGTCTAAACGGTTCAATATGACCCATGTTACCAGAGGTCTGGTCTCTAGTCTAAACGGTTCAATATGACCCATGTTACCAGAGGTCTCTAGTCTAAACGGTTCAATATGACCCATGTTACCAGAGGTCTGGTCTCTAGTCTAAACGGTTCAATATGACCCATATTACCAGAGGTCTCTAGTCTAAACGGTTCAATATGACCCATGTTACCAGAGGTCTCTAGTCTAAACGGTTCAATATGACCCATGTTACCAGAGGTCTGGTCTCTAGTCTAAATGGTTCAATATGACCCATGTTACCAGATGTCTCTAGTCTAAACGGTTCAATATGACCCATGTTACCAGAGGTCTGGTCTCTAGTCTAAACGGTTCAATATGACCCATGTTACCAGAGGTCTGGTCTCTAGTCTAAACGGTTCAATATGACCCATGTTACCAGAGGTCTGGTCTCTAGCCTAAACGGTTCAATATGACCCATGTTACCAGAGGTCTCTAGTCTAAACGGTTCAATATGACCCATGTTACCAGAGGTCTGGTCTCTAGTCTAAACGGTTCAATATGACCCATGTTACCAGAGGTCTGGTCTCTAGTCTAAATGGTTCAATATGACCCATGTTACCAGAGGTCTCTAGTCTAAATGGTTCAATATGACCCATATTACCAGAGGTCTCTAGTCTAAATGGTTCAATATGACCCATGTTACCAGAGGTCTGGTCTCTAGTCTAAACGGTTCAATATGACCCATATTACCAGAGGTCTCTAGTCTAAACGGTTCAATATGACCCATGTTACCAGAGGTCTGGTCTCTAGTCTAAACGGTTCAATATGACCCATGTTAACAGAGGTCTCGAGCATAAATGGTTAAATATGACCCATGTTACCAGAGGTCTGGTCTCTAGTCTAAATGGTTCAATATGACCCATGTTACCAGAGGTCTGGTCTCTAGTCTAAACGGTTCAATATGACCCATGTTACCAGAGGTCTGGTCTCTAGTCTAAACGGTTCAATATGACCCATGTTACCAGAGGTCTCTAGTCTAAACGGTTCAATATGACCCATATTACCAGAGGTCTCTAGTCTAAACGGTTCAATATGACCCATGTTACCAGAGGTCTGGTCTCTAGTCTAAACGGTTCAATATGACCCATGTTACCAGAGGTCTCTAGTCTAAACGGTTCAATATGACCCATGTTACCAGAGGTCTCTAGCCTAAACGGTTCAATATGACCCATATTACCAGAGGTCTCTAGTCTAAACGGTTCAATATGACCCATGTTACCAGAGGTCTGGTCTCTAGTCTAAACGGTTCAATATGACCCATGTTACCAGAGGTCTCTAGCCTAAACGGTTCAATATGACCCATGTTACCAGAGGTCTGGTCTCTAGTCTAAACGGTTCAATATGACCCATGTTACCAGAGGTCTCTAGTCTAAACGGTTCAATATGACCCATGTTACCAGAGGTCTGGTCTCTAGTCTAAACGGTTCAATATGACCCATATTACCAGAGGTCTCTAGTCTAAACGGTTCAATATGACCCATGTTACCAGAGGTCTCTAGTCTAAACGGTTCAATATGACCCATGTTACCAGAGGTCTGGTCTCTAGTCTAAATGGTTCAATATGACCCATGTTACCAGATGTCTCTAGTCTAAACGGTTCAATATGACCCATGTTACCAGAGGTCTGGTCTCTAGTCTAAATGGTTCAATATGACCCATGTTACCAGAGGTCTCTAGTCTAAACGGTTCAATATGACCCATGTTACCAGAGGTCTCTAGTCTAAACGGTTCAATATGACCCATGTTACCAGAGGTCTGGTCTCTAGTCTAAACGGTTCAATATGACCCATGTTACCAGAGGTCTCTAGCCTAAACGGTTCAATATGACCCATGTTACCAGAGGTCTCTAGCCTAAACGGTTCAATATGACCCATGTTACCAGAGGTCTGGTCTCTAGTCTAAATGGTTCAATATGACCCATGTTACCAGAGGTCTGGTCTCTAGTCTAAATGGTTCAATATGACCCATGTTACCAGAGGTCTGGTCTCTAGTCTAAATGGTTCAATATGACCCATGTTACCAGAGGTCTGGTCTCTAGTCTAAATGGTTCAATATGACCCATGTTACCAGAGGTCTCTAGTCTAAATGGTTCAATATGACCCATATTACCAGAGGTCTCTAGTCTAAACGGTTCAATATGACCCATGTTACCAGAGGTCTGGTCTCTAGTCTAAACGGTTCAATATGACCCATGTTACCAGAGGTCTGGTCTCTAGTCTAAACGGTTCAATATGACCCATGTTACCAGAGGTCTCTAGTCTAAACGGTTCAATATGACCCATGTTACCAGAGGTCTGGTCTCTAGTCTAAACGGTTCAATATGACCCATGTTACCAGAGGTCTGGTCTCTAGTCTAAATGGTTCAATATGACCCATGTTACCAGAGGTCTCTAGTCTAAATGGTTCAATATGACCCATATTACCAGAGGTCTCTAGTCTAAATGGTTCAATATGACCCATGTTACCAGAGGTCTGGTCTCTAGTCTAAACGGTTCAATATGACCCATATTACCAGAGGTCTCTAGTCTAAACGGTTCAATATGACCCATGTTACCAGAGGTCTGGTCTCTAGTCTAAACGGTTCAATATGACCCATGTTAACAGAGGTCTCGAGCATAAATGGTTAAATATGACCCATGTTACCAGAGGTCTGGTCTCTAGTCTAAATGGTTCAATATGACCCATGTTACCAGAGGTCTGGTCTCTAGTCTAAACGGTTCAATATGACCCATGTTACCAGAGGTCTGGTCTCTAGTCTAAACGGTTCAATATGACCCATGTTACCAGAGGTCTCTAGTCTAAACGGTTCAATATGACCCATGTTACCAGAGGTCTGGTCTCTAGTCTAAACGGTTCAATATGACCCATGTTACCAGAGGTCTGGTCTCTAGTCTAAATGGTTCAATATGACCCATGTTACCAGAGGTCTCTAGTCTAAATGGTTCAATATGACCCATATTACCAGAGGTCTCTAGTCTAAACGGTTCAATATGACCCATGTTACCAGAGGTCTGGTCTCTAGTCTAAACGGTTCAATATGACCCATGTTACCAGAGGTCTGGTCTCTAGTCTAAACGGTTCAATATGACCCATGTTACCAGAGGTCTCTAGTCTAAACGGTTCAATATGACCCATGTTACCAGAGGTCTGGTCTCTAGTCTAAACGGTTCAATATGACCCATGTTACCAGATGTCTGGTCTCTAGTCTAAACGGTTCAATATGACCCATGTTACCAGAGGTCTCTAGTCTAAATGGTTCAATATGACCCATATTACCAGAGGTCTCTAGTCTAAACGGTTCAATATGACCCATGTTACCAGAGGTCTGGTCTCTAGTCTAAACGGTTCAATATGACCCATGTTACCAGAGGTCTCTAGTCTAAATGGTTCAATATGACCCATGTTACCAGAGGTCTGGTCTCTAGTCTAAACGGTTCAATATGACCCATGTTACCAGAGGTCTGGTCTCTAGTCTAAACGGTTCAATATGACCCATGTTACCAGAGGTCTGGTCTCTAGTCTAAACGGTTCAATATGACCCATGTTACCAGAGGTCTGGTCTCTAGCCTAAATGGTTCAATATGACCCATGTTACCAGAGGTCTGGTCTCTAGCCTAAACGGTTCAATATGACCCATGTTACCAGAGGTCTGGTCTCTAGTCTAAACGGTTCAATATGACCCATATTACCAGAGGTCTCTAGTCTAAACGGTTCAATATGACCCATATTACCAGAGGTCTCTAGTCTAAATGGTTCAATATGACCCATGTTACCAGAGGTCTGGTCTCTAGTCTAAACGGTTCAATATGACCCATGTTACCAGAGGTCTCTAGCCTAAACGGTTCAATATGACCCATGTTACCAGAGGTCTGGTCTCTAGTCTAAATGGTTCAATATGACCCATGTTACCAGAGGTCTCTAGTCTAAACGGTTCAATATGACCCATGTTACCAGAGGTCTGGTCTCTAGCCTAAATGGTTCAATATGACCCATGTTACCAGAGGTCTGGTCTCTAGTCTAAATGGTTCAATATGACCCATATTACCAGAGGTCTCTAGTCTAAACGGTTCAATATGACCCATGTTACCAGAGGTCTGGTCTCTAGTCTAAATGGTTCAATATGACCCATGTTACCAGAGGTCTGGTCTCTAGTCTAAACGGTTCAATATGACCCATATTACCAGAGGTCTCTAGTCTAAACGGTTCAATATGACCCATGTTACCAGAGGTCTGGTCTCTAGTCTAAACGGTTCAATATGACCCATGTTACCAGAGGTCTCTAGTCTAAACGGTTCAATATGACCCATATTACCAGAGGTCTCTAGTCTAAACGGTTCAATATGACCCATATTACCAGAGGTCTGGTCTCTAGTCTAAATGGTTCAATATGACCCATGTTACCAGAGGTCTGGTCTCTAGTCTAAACGGTTCAATATGACCCATGTTACCAGAGGTCTCTAGTCTAAACGGTTCAATATGACCCATATTACCAGAGGTCTCTAGTCTAAACGGTTCAATATGACCCATATTACCAGAGGTCTGGTCTCTAGTCTAAATGGTTCAATATGACCCATGTTACCAGAGGTCTCTAGTCTAAACGGTTCAATATGACCCATGTTACCAGAGGTCTCTAGCCTAAATGGTTCAATATGACCCATGTTACCAGAGGTCTGGTCTCTAGTCTAAACGGTTCAATATGACCCATGTTACCAGAGGTCTCTAGTCTAAATGGTTCAATATGACCCATGTTACCAGAGGTCTGGTCTCTAGTCTAAATGGTTCAATATGACCCATGTTACCAGAGGTCTGGTCTCTAGTCTAAACGGTTCAATATGACCCATGTTACCAGAGGTCTGGTCTCTAGTCTAAACGGTTCAATATGACCCATGTTACCAGAGGTCTGGTCTCTAGTCTAAACGGTTCAATATGACCCATGTTACCAGAGGTCTGGTCTCTAGTCTAAACGGTTCAATATGACCCATGTTACCAGAGGTCTGGTCTCTAGCCTAAACGGTTCAATATGACCCATGTTACCAGAGGTCTGGTCTCTAGTCTAAATGGTTCAATATGACCCATGTTACCAGAGGTCTGGTCTCTAGTCTAAACGGTTCAATATGACCCATGTTACCAGAGGTCTGGTCTCTAGTCTAAATGGTTCAATATGACCCATGTTACCAGAGGTCTGGTCTCTAGTCTAAATGGTTCAATATGACCCATGTTACCAGAGGTCTGGTCTCTAGTCTAAACGGTTCAATATGACCCATGTTACCAGAGGTCTCTAGCCTAAACGGTTCAATATGACCCATGTTACCAGAGGTCTGGTCTCTAGCCTAAACGGTTCAATATGACCCATGTTACCAGAGGTCTGGTCTCTAGTCTAAATGGTTCAATATGACCCATGTTACCAGAGGTCTGGTCTCTAGTCTAAATGGTTCAATATGACCCATGTTACCAGAGGTCTGGTCTCTAGTCTAAACGGTTCAATATGACCCATGTTACCAGAGGTCTCTAGTCTAAACGGTTCAATATGACCCATATTACCAGAGGTCTCTAGTCTAAACGGTTCAATATGACCCATATTACCAGAGGTCTCTAGTCTAAACGGTTCAATATGACCCATGTTACCAGAGGTCTGGTCTCTAGTCTAAACGGTTCAATATGACCCATGTTACCAGAGGTCTGGTCTCTAGCCTAAACGGTTCAATATGACCCATATTACCAGAGGTCTGGTCTCTAGTCTAAACGGTTCAATATGACCCATGTTACCAGAGGTCTCTAGTCTAAATGGTTCAATATGACCCATGTTACCAGAGGTCTCTAGTCTAAACGGTTCAATATGACCCATGTTACCAGAGGTCTCTAGTCTAAACGGTTCAATATGACCCATGTTACCAGAGGTCTCTAGTCTAAACGGTTCAATATGACCCATGTTACCAGAGGTCTCTAGTCTAAATGGTTCAATATGACCCATGTTACCAGAGGTCTCTAGTCTAAACGGTTCAATATGACCCATGTTACCAGAGGTCTCTAGTCTAAATGGTTCAATATGACCCATGTTACCAGAGGTCTCTAGTCTAAACGGTTCAATATGACCCATGTTACCAGAGGTCTCTAGTCTAAACGGTTCAATATGACCCATGTTACCAGAGGTCTGGTCTCTAGTCTAAAAGGTTCAATATGACCCATGTTACCAGAGGTCTCTAGTCTAAACGGTTCAATATGACCCATGTTACCAGAGGTCTCTAGTCTAAACGGTTCAATATGACCCATGTTACCAGATGTCTCTAGTCTAAACGGTTCAATATGACCCATGTTACCAGAGGTCTGGTCTCTAGTCTAAACGGTTCAATATGACCCATGTTACCAGAGGTCTGGTCTCTAGTCTAAACGGTTCAATATGACCCATGTTACCAGAGGTCTCTAGTCTAAACGGTTCAATATGACCCATGTTACCAGAGGTCTCTAGTCTAAACGGTTCAATATGACCCATGTTACCAGAGGTCTCTAGTCTAAACGGTTCAATATGACCCATGTTACCAGAGGTCTCTAGTCTAAACGGTTCAATATGACCCATATTACCAGAGGTCTCTAGTCTAAACGGTTCAATATGACCCATGTTAAAAAGAGGTCTCTAGTCTAAACGGTTCAATATGACCCATGTTACCAGAGGTCTCTAGTCTAAACGGTTCAATAGCCTGAAACAATGAGGTTCATCATCACTGCTAATAGCCTGAAACCGTGAGGTTCGTCTAACCCGATCCTTGGGTGGTTGATGAGACTTTATTTGGTGGTCTTTTCTCCTACTTTTGTAAGTACGCAACAGCTTTTCGGAATCTTAAAAGCAGGGCTAGTTAGCTAATTGAAGATGTCTGTTGGAATGAGCTCTTTGGCTGATAATCGTGACGTACATTCCATGCAACAGTGTGTTCATGCTAACATTTTTACGTTTAGAAGGAAAGTGTTTTTAGGTATGATGTAGTTTGTTGATTAAGACATGGAAGCGTGTTAAAAATGACCAACCAAGCATGTCCCAAATGTTTTATAGGATGATTTATTTTTAAATACAGCCGTTGTCGGGTTATGAGTAAAGTAGGTAATTTAACATGGAAGTACCGTATGGCTGCGCCCTACTCCAAAGCGTGGTCACGTTAAGCCTCGCCGCGCCGTGTGTATCTATGTTGGATTGCAAAAACGGTTTGAGTGTTCCGCTGAGAGCGGAACCAAGATTTTGATTGGATGGATGGGGTGCTGTGTGTTATGTGCGTCATTGTTTTCCGTCCGGGTAATTGTTGTTGCTAGTTTCAAGTGCGTCCGACAGTCGTCTGCAATTTTATATTTATTGAAAGTGGATTACGCTGGTAAAGGAACACGTCACAACACGTTCTAAACCGCTCTGCTGACAAACACTTTTATTTTTGTCCACATGGCTGCTGATATCTTGGTCCTGCAACAGGCCATTTTTAAAATTACCATTTTATATTGAAAATGTTGACTTTTAATGTTACAGATAGCCATCCAACATTAAAAGTCAAAATTGTTAACATAAAGGGTAATTTAAATAGCTAATTGTGGGACGAAGCTAGGCTGCGCTTTGCTACCACCGAAAATATCGTGAAGATTGCCCATTATTTTATATATTGTAAGGACACCAAAAACGGAGGCAGTGGGAAAACCTATTCAAGTAAGTAAATACATTTTTGTAATGTAAAAAAAAAAAGCTATGTATTATTAGCTAGCTGGCTACTTCTGGAGATGCTTGTCATCGGCAAGGACTAGGGAGTTCGTTAGGATAAAAATAAACGGAATAGAGCTAAGTACAGGGAAAATCCTGGAGGAAAACTTGGTTCAGTCTGCTTTTCGCAACAGACTCTGGGAGACAAATTCACCTTTTCAGCAGGACAATAACCTAAAACACAAGGCCAAATCTACACTGAAGTTGCTTACCAAGACTACATTGAATGTTCCTAAGTGGCCTATTTACAGTTTTGATTTAAATCGGCTTGACAATCTTTGGCAAGACATGAACATGGCTGTCTTGCATTGATCAACAACCAGAGCTTGAAGACTTTTTTAAAAGAATCATGTGCAAATATTGTACAATCCAGGTGTGCAATGCTCCTAGACTTACCCAGAAAAATAAATTCATAAATAAAAGACTCACAGCTGTAATCACTGTGAAAGGTGATTCTAACATGTATTGACTCGGGTGTGAATGCTTATGTAAATTAGATATTTCTGTAAAATGTTCTAACAACATGTAGTCATTATGGGGTGTTGTGTGTGTAGACGGGTGAGAAATTCAATGTAATCCATTTTGAATTCAGGCTGTTTAACGCAACAAAGTGGAATAAGTCAAGGGGTGTGAATACTTTCTGAAGGCGCTGTAGGTATTCACTGTATAACCATTTTCAAAGTTGTTTGGCTTTAGTGATCTACTTTATCAAAGTAACTTTAGTTACGTAAACTATATTTTTCTTAAGGGTAGCTTCAGTGTAGCTTAACTTCATCCAGTGTGAAGTAATGTGTAGCTTGGTAAACTATATTTTCAGACTGTCTTCCCCAACACTGACTTTGTGGGGTAACTTGTCCATAAAGCTATATTTTGTAATAAAAGATCCCAAGACTGATGCATTTCTGACTTCCTACAGGCCAATGTGGAGGTCCAAAGCTTCCTGAGCGAGCCTCATCCTACCAATGGGCTGGACTGGGACAACCTCGTCAGGTCTTTGGATGCTAAATGTTATGCCATTGAGAAACTTTCAGCTGCTTTCAAAAACCTGACGACGGGTAAGTTCGACTGAGTGATTTGTTACGTTGTATCGGTCATCGTGAACACAAAGCATATTGAAAACACTTGTGTAGCTATAGCAACATCATGCCCCAATCCCAACTGGACCCGAGACCCCCTATGGATTTGAGAGAGGATTTGATTGGTAGAAGCAATATGGTGAAACTTTCCACTTAGCCTATCAGAGGGCAAGGTGGTGCTATTACCATATTGATTGGGTTGGACGGTATCCAGATTTTCATATCCTTCTCTCATCCCAGGATATATTGTAGTACCGATTTAGTACACAAGGAGGCGCAAGAAAAAACGCAACTTTGGATCAGACAACTGATCCAAAGGGCTTTGACTTCTCAAACACGGCAGAAAGCTGTACAGACAACTGATCCAAAGGGCTTTGACTTATGAAACACGGCAGAAAGCTGTACAGACAACTGATCCAAAGGGCTTTGACTTATGAAACACGGCAGAAAGCTGTACAGACAACTGATCCAAAGGGCTTTGACTTCTCAAACACGGCAGAAAGCTGTACAGACAACTGATCCAAAGGGCTTTGACTTCTCAAACACGGCAGAAAGCTGTACAGACAACTGATCCAAAGGGCTTTGACTTATGAAACACGGCAGAAAGCTAAAGCAATATGATGCCCCGTCACCGTATTCATTCAGCCACTTACTTAGATAGCAAGTTAAACTAGGGGTTGTGATAACGCATTATTCTGCGTTATTGACACAGGTAAAACAGTATATATAAAATGCTTAAGAAATATCTTGCTTCGTTTTGTAAATGCAGATCTAAAAAGCTTCTTATTGTAATTTCTGCTCAGCTTCAGACATGTTGTGCTTCAGTTGCACTTCTAACCTCAGATGAGAATTCACCAATGGGGCATTTTATCAGTAGACAGCTCTCTGACTGATGTGGAGATACTCTATCAGTAGACAGCTCTCTGACTGATGTGGAGATACTCTATCAGTAGACAGCTCTCTGACTGATGTGGAGATACTCTATCAGTAGACAGCTCTCTGACTGATGTGGAGATACTCTATCAGTAGACAGCTCTCTGACTGACGTGGAGATACTCTATCAGTAGACAGCTCTCTGACTGATGTGGAGATACTCTATCAGTAGACAGCTCTCTGACTGACGTGGAGATACTCTATCAGTAGACAGCTCTCTGACTGATGTGGAGATACTCTATCAGTAGACAGCTCTCTGACTGATGTGGAGATACTCTATCAGTAGACAGCTCTCTGACTGATGTGGAGATACTCTATCAGTAGACAGCTCTCTGACTGATGTGGAGATACTCTATCAGTAGACAGCTCTCTGACTGATGTGGAGATACTCTATCAGTAGACAGCTCTCTGACTGATGTGGAGATACTCTATCAGTAGACAGCTCTCTGACTGATGTGGAGATACTCTATCAGTAGACAGCTCTCTGACTGACGTGGAGATACTCTATCAGTAGACAGCTCTCTGACTGATGTGGAGATACTCTATCAGTAGACAGCTCTCTGACTGATGTGGAGATACTCTATCAGTAGACAGCTCTCTGACTGATGTGGAGATACTTTTCTCAGTGTAACCAGCCTAGTTTTCCCTGATAAAATGCTAAAAAGTCTAACTTTAAGCAAAACATTAGGAAATGTAGCTGGCTACATTCTTTCTATGATAGGCCTAAACATTAGAAAAATTATGGCCATGCATCGTTTCTGCAAAAAAGACTTTTTCATTGTAAGCTCATTTATTTGTGTGGCTGCCAGCCAAATAGCGTTGCACTTCTGTTGTCATCTGATGAAAATGAAGCTATTTTCTGGCGAATTTGTTGCACTAATGTATTTTCTGTGAGGGAAAACTATAGTTGCTCGTCCCTGATCACTCTTTAAGCAAAAAAAACACTGACTTTCAATATAAAAGGCGACCCCTGTCAATACACAGCTGGACTCCCCTGCTTCCGCTTTCTCCTGTTGTGTTATTTACAAACTAACACCTGACTGGCTCAACCGTTCTGGGGAACTACGTAAGCTTCATAATGTGACAGGTGAGATAAGAATGCAATCTGCTTTATATCATAACACATTGCACAAGTTGACTGCTGGTATTTACTTAAAAAATAGCTACAAATATTAAAATGAATTAAAAATGAAAAACTTAGTTTAAAAATTGTTTTGATGGTATTGGAAAACCATCCCTTGGCTATTTCCAAATACACCGGACGGTATTTACCGCCCAAGACTAATTGCACACTCAAATCCTCTCTCATCTCCACAAGTGGGTATCTATGTGCCGTGGAGTCTAGAGCAGAGCTCACCAACCTTTTCTGAGTCCAGATCACTTTCTGAGTCCCAAAGCAAGCAGAGATCTACCGCTCATTAGTTATTTAATACATTTTATGGCTTATAAAAGGGTTGAACAAAGTGTTGACATTGCTGAATAACAACTTTATACATGAACTTATAAAAACAGCAGCACTTCGCTGTATTCGTTGATTCACAGTATCAACTTTGCTGTGCGCTCGAGGAAACTGCAGACACGGTGATCTGAGCTATCTGATTGGCCAGCCGTAGGCCTATAGGTGCACTTGATTTGCTCTCTGGGTCTGCCGGGTAGGCAGAGTTCTACCTTCAGACACATGAAATGGTTCAACACGTTGCCTTCCCGGCGCTAGGGCTGTTGAATCAAGTGCACCTGCAGCCAACAGCGCTAAACAAACAAAAAAAAAATAAGGCAAGGGATCCCCAAACTCTGTTCTGCCCCCCTCCCCACTGGGTGCACATTTTAGTTTTTCCCCTAGCATTACGCAGCTGGTTTTAAAAGAATCAAAGCTTGATATGTTAGTTAGTTATTTTAATTGGCTGTGTAGTGCTAGGGCACCAACTCAGACGTACACCCAGGGGGGAAACCCTGGTCCAAGGGAACTTTTGGGATGGTCCGTATTTCTTAGGGATATCTTTCCGCAATTGGCTCCACAGATCCACAATTCAGTGTCCTAGCTTCCACCAGACAGGTAAACAGCCTGTCCCAGCCAGAGCTATCCAGAGACCGAGGCATCATGACATCGTCAGACGTGCTGAAGTTTGGTCCCATGCTGCAGAACATCCTCATGGCCGGCTCCATCACCAAGGCAGTACAGATGCTGGGAGCCTTGCTGTCTCTACAGCAACTCAAACTGTTCAGCATCTCCTCCTCTTCCTCCTCGTCCTCCTCTCAAGATGATCAGGTCTTCAGCATCTCCTCCTCTTCCTCCTCTCAAGATGATCAGGTCTTCAGCATCTCCTCCTCCAAAGTGACCAAGCTCCCAGTCCCCAGCTCACCAACCAGCTCAGCCAGTCTGACTCTGACCAAAGACAAAGAAGCAAAGGATCGGATCTTCGTCCGCAAGGAGAAGACACCGCAGCAGCCAAATGCAACAACGGTTACAACCACTCAAATCAAAGAGAACGACAGTCAAATCAGGCAAAAAACACCTGGAGCAACAAATCTAGGTAAGCTCCTCCCAGGGTTTACTAACCCAGCCAACCAGAAGACAGCCCTGGCTCCTCCCCCTCTAGATCCAGGAAGTGACATCGGAGTGCAGCACCAGAAGCAAACTTCATCTCAGCTGATGCAATTCCTGCGAACCAACCACAGGAACGAGCCATTCATGGAGTTTGCCGCTTTCTTCCAGAAGGCCAGCTACCAGTACACCTCCTCAGGTTTCACCGCCCCGGCAACGACCTCTGACCCCCTCATGGAAACCAAGAATGCCCAGGAAACTAAGAATGTTCTAGAAACTAACAACGTCAGCGTCCTGAAGAAGGAGCTGTTCTCAGAGCTGACGGATAACCAGCTGAACCAACATGTATGTATTATGTATGTATGTATAGTATAGTGTAATGTATAGTGTAATGTATTATGTATAGTGTAATGTATTATGTATAGTGTTATGTATGTATAGTGTAATGTATTATGTATGTAAAGTGTCTATTTTATATACAGCACTACTGTGAGTCTAAAACCATTTTCACCTCGGGGACATTCAAGTTAATCATGTCTTTTCCTACCCTACCCTCTCCTACCCTACCCTCTCCTACCCTACCATCTCCTACCCTACCCTCTCCTACCTTACCATCTCCTACCTTACCATCTCCTACCCTACCCTCTCCTATCCTACCATCTCCTACCCGACCCTACCATCTACCCTCTCCTACCCTACCATCTCCTACCCTTTCCTACCCTACCATCTCCTACCCTACCATCTACCAACTCCTACCCTACCATATCCTACCCTACCATCTACCCTACCATCTCCTACCCTACCATCTCCTACCCTACCCTCTCCTATCCTACCATCTCCTACCCGAACCTACCATCTCCTACCCTCTCCTACCCTACCATCTCCTACCCTACCATCTCTTACCCTACCATCTCCTATCCTATCCTACCCTCTCCTACCCTACCATCTCCTCTCCTACCCTCTCCTACCCTACCATCTCCTACCCTCTCCTACCCTACCACCTACCCTACCATCTCCTACCATCTACCCTACCATCTCCTACCCTACCATCTCCTACCCTCTACCCTACCATCTCCTACCATCGACCCTCTCCTGCCCTACACTCTCCTACCCTACCCTCTCCTACCCTACCATCTACCCTACCCTCTCCTACCATCTACCCTACACTCTCCTACCCTACCCGACCCTACCATCTACCCTCTCCTACCCTACCATCTCCTACCCTACCATCTCCTGCCCTACCATCTCTTACCCTACCATCTCCTATCCTATCCTACCATCTCCTACCCTCCCAGGCCCCGGTGTTTACAGTAAAGCGTGTGGAGTCTGGAGGCTGTCTGATCTTCAGCTGTATAATTGCCACCAAGACAGAGCTCTGGGATATAGGAGACGTCTTTACTGAGGTGACAAGGAGCGGTCCTTCCTCTGATGTCATCACCACCTCAGAGAACAAGATGTCTGCCGCTAGTCTCCACTGTCAGAGTGTAGAGATCTCTAATGTGACCCTCCACCCCCCAGCTCAATCCATCCACAGCCTACAGAACAGAGAGGTTCAGGAAGATGTCAACAATATTAGTCTGGCTCCAGAACTCCAGAGTTTCCAGAACTGTTGTTCCTTCATTGCCCCGGGCAACCAGGGTCTGAGCATTCCGGGGTTCCAGATCCGTAAGTTTGAGGAGATGGCAGTGGTGGTGAGTCACGTGGTTCATCCTGGAAACTTCTACATCCAACAGGCCGACACCACCCTCCAGCTGGAGGGCCTCAACACTGAGTGAGTTATATGGGGTGTCCCAAATGGTACCCTATTCCCTATAGAGTGTACTACTGTTGACCAGGGCCCATATGGTGCCTCATTGATCTCAATGTTTACTCCGTAGTACCCTTCTCCCCAAAGTGTGCTCTTGTTCACTTCCCCTCAAGAAGCATTGGATTGGTGTAATTAATATAGGAGACACACTCAGGATGCGTCTTAAATGACACCCTATTACTGATGTAGTGCACTACTTTTAAGCAGAGCGCACGTCTAAAACAGGACTTTAATCAAGTCCTTTTCATTTAGTCATTTTCTCTCTACCCTGTCACTGGCTGGTTGTCTTGCAGCAGATTAAAGGGCAGCAGTAGTTTAGCAGAGCTGAAGTGTATTCCAGACATCGGGACCTACGTCATGGCCTGGTTCCCCCAACTGGAGAGGTGGTGTCGGGCACAGGTGGCCAAGATATGTGGCATGAGTGGAGGTAAGATATGTTTCATGACCAGTGGAGGTAAGATATGTTTCATGATGAGTGGAGGTTAGAGTGTTGGGCCAGTAACCGAAAGGTTGCTAGTTCGAATCCCCGAGCCGACAAGGTGAAAAATCTGTTGGTGCGCCCTTGAGCAAGGCACTTAACCCTATGTGCTCCTGTAAATCACTCTGGATAAGAGCATCTGCTAAATGACTCAAATGTAAAACATGAGGGAAGATATGTTTCATGATGAGTGGAAGTAAAATATGTCTTCTAAATGTTAATCCTAGAACACTACAGAATGTTAATAATCCCCAGAACACTACAGAATGTTAATAATCCCCAGAACACTACAGAATGTTAATAATCCCCAGAACACTACAGAATGTTAATAATCCCCAGAACACTACAGAATGTTAATAATCCCCAGAACACCCCAGAATGTTAATAATCCCCAGAACACTACAGAATGTTAATAATCCCCAGAACACTACAGAATGTTAATAATCCCCAGAACACTACAGAATGTTAATAATCCCCAGAACACTACAGAATGTTAATAATCCCCAGAACACTAGAGTGTTAATAATCCCCAGAACACTACAGAATGTTAATAATCCCCAGAACACTACAGAATGTTAATAATCCCCAGAACACTACACAATGTTAATAATCCCCAGAACACTAGAGTGTTAATAATCCCCAGAACACTACAGAATGTTAATAATCCCCAGAACACTACAGAATGTTAATAATCCCCAGAACACTACACAATGTTAATAATCCCCAGAACACTACACAATGTTAATAATCCCCAGAACACTACAGAATGTTAATAATCCCCAGAACACTACAGATTGTTAATAATCCCCAGAACACTACAGAATGTTAATAATCCCCAGAACACTACAGAATGTTAATAATCCCCAGAACACTACAGAATGTTAATAATCCCCAGAACACTACACAATGTTAATAATCCCCAGAACACTACAGATTGTTAATAATCCCCAGAACACTACAGAATGTTAATAATCCCCAGAACACTAGAGTGTTAATAATCCCCAGAACACTACAGAATGTTAATAATCCCCAGAACACTACACAATGTTAATAATCCCCAGAACACTACAGATTGTTAATAATCCCCAGAACACTACAGAATGTTAATAATCCCCAGAACACTAGAGTGTTAATAATCCCCAGAACACTACAGAATGTTAATAATCCCCAGAACACTACAGAATGTTAATAATCCCCAGAACACTACACAATGTTAATAATCCCCAGAACACTACACAATGTTAATAATCCCCAGAACACTACAGAATGTTAATAATCCCCAGAACACTAGAGTGTTAATAATCCCCAGAACACTACAGAATGTTAATAATCCCCAGAACACTACAGAATGTTAATAATCCCCAGAACACTACACAATGTTAATAATCCCCAGAACACTAGAGTGTTAATAATCCCCAGAACACTACAGAATGTTAATAATCCCCAGAACACTACAGAATGTTAATAATCCCCAGAACACTACACAATGTTAATAATCCCCAGAACACTACACAATGTTAATAATCCCCAGAACACTACAGAATGTTAATAATCCCCAGAACACTACAGATTGTTAATAATCCCCAGAACACTACAGAATGTTAATAATCCCCAGAACACTACAGAATGTTAATAATCCCCAGAACACTACAGAATGTTAATAATCCCCAGAACACTACAGAATGTTAATAATCCCCAGAACACTACAGAATGTTAATAATCCCCAGAACACTACAGAATGTTAATAATCCCCAGAACACTACAGAATGTTAATAATCCCCAGAACACTACAGTAATAATCCCCAGAACACTATAGAATGTTAATAATCCCCAGAACACTACAGAATGTTAATAATCCCCAGAACACTACAGAATGTTAATAATCCCCAGAACACTACAGAATGTTAATAATCCCCAGAACACTACAGAATGTTAATAATCCCCAGAACACTACAGAATGTTA
Organism: Coregonus lavaretus; assembly: GCF_964263955.1. NCBI lineage: Eukaryota > Metazoa > Chordata > Actinopteri > Salmoniformes > Salmonidae > Coregonus > Coregonus lavaretus. The sequence continues at coordinate 20,114 of NW_028158585.1, read as the reverse complement.
ATAATCCCCAGAACACTACAGAATGTTAATAATCCCCAGAACACTACAGAATGTTAATAATCCCCAGAACACTACAGAATGTTAATAATCCCCAGAACACTACAGAATGTTAATAATCCCCAGAACACTACAGAATGTTAATAATCCCCAGAACACTACAGAATGTGAATAATCCCCAGAACACTACAGAATGTGAATAATCCCCAGAACACTACAGAATGTGAATAATCCCTAGAACACTACAGAATGTTAATAATCCCCAGAACACTACAGAATGTTAATAATCCCCAGAACACTACAGAATGTTAATAATCCCCAGAACACTACAGAATGTTAATAATCCCCAGAACACTACAGAATGTTAATAATCCCCAGAACACTACAGAATGTTAATAATCCCCTGAACACTACAGAATGTTAATAATCCCCAGAACACTACAGAATGTTAATAATCCCCAGAACACTACAGAATGTTAATAATCCCCAGAACACTACAGAACGTTAATAATCCCCAGAACACTACAGAACGTTAATAATCCCCTGAATGTTAATAATCCCCAGAACACTACAGAATGTTAATAATCCCCAGAACACTACAGAATGTTAATAATCCCCAGAACACTACAGAATGTTAATAATCCCCAGAACACTACAGAACGTTAATAATCCCCAGAATGTTAATAATCCCCAGAACACTACAGAACGTTAATAATCCCCAGAATGTTAATAATCCCCAGAACACTACAGAATGTTAATAATCCCCAGAACACTACAGAATGTTAATAATCCCCTGAACACTACAGAATGTTAATAATCCCCAGAACACTACAGAATGTTAATAATCCCCAGAACACTACAGAATGTTAATAATCCCCAGAACACTACAGAATGTGAATAATCCCCAGAACACTACAGAATGTTAATAATCCCCAGAACACTACAGAATGTTAATAATCCCCAGAACACTACAGAATGTTAATAATCCCCAGAACACTACAGAATGTTAATAATCCCCAGAACACTACAGAATGTTAATAATCCCCAGAACACTACAGAATGTTAATAATCCCCAGAACACTACAGAATGTTAATAATCCCCAGAACACTACAGAATGTTAATAATCCCCAGAACACTACAGAATGTTAATAATCCCCAGAACACTACAGAATGTTAATAATCCCCAGAACACTACAGAATGTTAATAATCCCCAGAACACTACAGAATGTTAATAATCCCCAGAACACTACAGAATGTTAATAATCCACAAGAACACTACAGAATGTTAATAATCCCCAGAACACTACAGAATGTTAATAATCCCCAGAACACTACAGAATGTTAATAATCCCCAGAACACTACAGAATGTTAATAATCCCCAGAACACTACAGAATGTGAATAATCCCCAGAACACTACAGAATGTTAATAATCCCCAGAACACTACAGAATGTTAATAATCCCCAGAACACTACAGAATGTTAATAATCCCCAGAACACTACAGAATGTTAATAATCCCCAGAACACTACAGAATGTTAATAATCCCCAGAACACTACAGAATGTTAATAATCCACAAGAACACTACAGAATGTTAATAATCCCCAGAACACTACAGAATGTTAATAATCCCCAGAACACTACAGAATGTTAATAATCCCCAGAACACTACAGAATGTTAATAATCCCCAGAACACTACAGAATGTTAATAATCCCCAGAACACTACAGAACGTTAATAATCCCCAGAATGTTAATAATCCCCAGAATGTTAATAATCCCCAGAACACTACAGAATGTTAATAATCCCCAGAACACTACAGAATGTTAATAATCCCCAGAACACTACAGAATGTTAATAATCCCCAGAACACTACAGAATGTTAATAATCCCCAGAACACTACAGAATGTTAATAATCCCCAGAACACTACAGAACGTTAATAATCCCCAGAATGTTAATAATCCCCAGAACACTACAGAATGTTAATAATCCCCAGAACAATACAGAATGTTAATAATCCCCAGAACACTACAGAATGTTAATAATCCCCAGAACACTACAGAATGTTAATAATCCCCAGAACACTACAGAATGTTAATAATCCCCAGAACACTACAGAATGTGAATAATCCCCAGAACTCTACAGAATGTGAATAATCCCCAGAACACTACAGAATGTGAATAATCCCCAGAACACTACAGAATGTGAATAATCCCCAGAACACTACAGAATGTGAATAATCCCCAGAACACTACAGAATGTGAATAATCCCCAGAACACTACAGAATGTTAATAATCCCCAGAACACTACAGAATGTGAATAATCCCCAGAACACTACAGAATGTGAATAATCCCCAGAACACTACAGAATGTGAATAATCCCCAGAACACTACAGAATGTGAATAATCCCCAGAACACTACAGAGTGTGAATAATCCCCAGAACACTACAGAATGTGAATAATCCCCAGAACACTACAGAATGTTAATAATCCCCAGAACACTACAGAATGTTAATAATCCCCAGAACACTACAGAATGTTAATAATCCCCAGAACACTACAGAATGTGAATAATCCCCAGAACACTACAGAATGTTAATAATCCCCAGAACACTACAGAATGTGAATAATCCCCAGAATACTACAGAATGTGAATATTCCCCAGAATACTACAGAATGTGAATAATCCCCAGAACACTACAGAATGTGAATAATCCCCAGAACACTACAGAATGTTAATAATCCCCAGAACACTACAGAATGTTAATAATCCCCAGAACACTACAGAATGTTAATAATCCCCAGAACACTACAGAATGTGAATAATCCCCAGAACACTACAGAATGTGAATAATCCCCAGAACACTACAGAATGTGAATAATCCCCAGAACACTACAGAATGTGAATAATCCCCAGAACACTACAGAATGTGAATAATCCCCAGAACACTACAGAATGTTAATAATCCCCAGAACACCCCAGAATGTTAATAATCCCCAGAACACACCAGAATGTTAATAATCCCCAGAACACACCAGAATGTGAATAATCCCCAGAACACACCAGAATGTGAATAATCCCCAGAACACTACAGAATGTGAATAATCCCCAGAACACTACAGAATGTGAATAATCCCCAGAACACTACAGAATGTTAATAATCCCCAGAACACTACAGAATGTTAATAATCCCCAGAACACTACAGAATGTTAATAATCCCCTGAATGTTAATAATCCCCAGAACACTACAGAATGTTAATAATCCCCAGAACACTACAGAATGTTAATAATCCCCAGAACACTACAGAATGTTAATAATCCCAAGAACACTACAGAACGTTAATAATCCCCAGAATGTTAATAATCCCCAGAACACTACAGAATGTTAATAATCCCCAGAACACTACAGAATGGATTCATGATATGATGCCAGATCCTCTCTACTAATCCAACAGGACTCTGTTTAGCTCTGAGATCTGACAAGTTGGGGAAGATACTTTTGGTAATCTATGTGGACACCTGCTCTTTGAACATCTTCTCTTTGAACATCTCATTCCAAAATCATGGGCATTAACATGGAGTTGGTCCCCCCTTTGCTGCTATAACAGCCTCCACTCTTCAGGCTAGGCCCCTTAGTTCCAGTGAAAGGGAAATCTTAACGCTACAGCATACAATGACATTTTAGACTATTCTGTGCTTCCAACTTTGTGGCAACAGTTTGGGGTAGGCCCTTTCCTGTTTCAGCATGACAATGCCCCTGTGCACAAAGCGAGGTCCATTCAGAAATGGTTTGTTGAGATCGGTGTGGAAGAACTTGACTGGCCTGCACAGAGCCCTGACCTCAACCCCATCGAACACCTTTGGGATGAATTGGAACGCCGACTGCGAGTCAGGCCTAATCGCCCAACATCAGTGCCAGACTTCACTAATGCTCGTGGCTGAATGGAAGCAAGTCCCCGCAGCAATGTTCCAACATCTAGTGGAAAGCCTTCCCAGAAGAGTGGAGGCTGTTATAGCAGCAAAGGCGGGACCAACTCCATATTAATGCCCATGATTTTGGAATTAGACGTTGGACGAGCAGGTGTCCACATACTTTTAACCGTGTAGCGTATTTCTGCCAGCTCTGAGAACAATGAGATCAACTTATATATTTCTCCTCTGTCTGTCAGACAACAATGAGTTGGAGGTGGAGGTGAGGAGGCTGGACTACGGAGACACTTCCTGTCTGTCTCTATGGAACATCAAGGAACTCAGTGCTGAGATGACATCACTTCCTCTACAGGCCATACAGGTCTCCCTGGCTAATGTGAGTGGTTCAACCTGGTTGTTGTCATGTTCTACTGTGGCTAATACTTAACCATACCACAACTTATACCATACCGGTATATAACATCACTTGTCAATGTGTTAACTACAAGTCTCTATCTCAATTTGACTGGACAAATAAAGGTTCAATAAATTAATGAGTTATTGATGATGCACTGTTCACATACAGTGGGGAGAACAAGTATTTGATACACTGCCAATTTTGCAGGTTTTCCTACTTACAAAGCAGGTAGAGGTCTGTAATTTTTATCATATGTACACTTTAACTGTGAGACGGAATCTAAAACAAAAATCCAGAAAATCACAAAGTATGATTTTTAAGTAATTAATTAGCATTTTATTGCATGACATAAGTATTTGATACATCCAAAAAGCAGAACTTAATATTTGGTACAGAAACCTTTGTTTGCAATTGCAGAGATCATATGTTTCCTGTAGGTCTTGATCAGGTTTGCACACACTGCAGCAGGGATTTTGGCCCACTCCTCCATACAGACCTTCTCCAGATCCTTCAGGTTTCGGGGCTGTTTGCCTATTGTCCTGTAGCCCATCCCAGCCTTGTGCAGGTCTACAATTTTATCCCTGATGTCCTTACACAGCTCTCTGGTCTTGGCCATTGTGGAGAGGTTGGAGTCTGTTTGATTGAGTGTGTGGACAGGTGTCTTTTATACAGGTAATGAGTTCAAACAGTTGCAGTTAATACAGGTAATGAGTGGAGAACAGGAGGGCTTCTTAAAGAAAAACTAACAGGTCTGTGAGAGCCGGAATTCTTACTGGTTGGTAGGTGATCAAATACTCATGTCATGCAATAAAATGCAAATGAATTACTTAGAAATCATACAATGTGATTTTCTGGATTTTTGTTTTAGATTCCGTCTCTCACAGTTGAAGTGTACCTATGATAAAAATTACAGACCTCTACATGCTTTGTAAGTAGGAAAACCTGCAAAATCGGCAGTGTATCAAATACTTGTTCTCCCCACTGTATGTAGGCAGATCATATCTTTTATACTTGTCTCCTGTATTATTATATGACCTAATAAAAGAGAGTCCTCTCATCCCAGGTGCGCCCAGTGGATGGGTGTGGCTGGACCCAGCAGTCAGTGTCTTGGTTCAGAGACATGGTGGACAACAGGACGCTGTACGCACGGCTCTACCCTCAGGGAGATGGAGACAACACCACGGTGGAACTCTTCATAGAGAAGGGCAAACTGGGGGCAATGAGGTATTAGTCAACCTGAGCACCAGAATGCTATACTCTACAACTTGATTGGAGTCCACCTGTGGTACATTCAATTGATTGGACATGATTTGGAAAGGCGCGCACACACACCTGTCTATATAAGGTCCCACAGTTGACAGTGCATGTCAGAGCAAAAACCAAGCCATGAGGTCGAAGGAATTGTTTGGAACCACCAAGACTCTTCCTAGAGCTGGCTGCCCGGCTAAACTGAGCAATCGGATGAGAAGGGCCTTGGTCAGGGAGGTGACCAAGAACCCGATGGTCACTCTGACAGAGCTCCAGAGATCCTCTGTGGAGATGGGAGAACCTTCCAGAAGGACAACCATCTCTCCAGCACTCCACCAATCAGGCCTTTATGGTAGAGTGGCCAGACGGAAGCCACTCCTCAGTAAAAGGCACATGACACCCCGCTTGGAGTTTGCCAAAAGGCACCTAAAGACTCTCAGACCATGAGAAACAAGATTCTCTGGTCTGATGAAACCAAGATTGAACTCTTTGGCCTGAATGCCAAGCGTCACGTCTGGAGGAAACCTGGCACCATCCCTACGGTGAAGCATGGTGATGGCATCATCATGCTGTGGGGATGTTTTTCAGCGGCAGGGACTGGGAGACTAGTCAGGATCGAGGCAAAGATGAATGGAGCAAAGTAGAGAGAGATCCCTGATGAAAACCTGCTCCAGAGCACTCAGGACCTCAGACTGGGGCGAAGGTTCACCTTCCAACAGGACAACGACCCTAAGCACACAGCCAAGACAACGCAGGAGTGGCTTTGGGACAAGTCTCTGAATGTCCTTGAGTGGCTCAGCCAGAGCCCGGACTTGAACCTGATCGAACATCTCTGGAGAGACCTGAAAATAGCTGTGCAGCGACGCTCCCCATCCATCCTGACAGAGCTTGAGAGGATCTGCAGAGAAGAATGGGAGAAACTCTCCAAATACAGGTGTGCCAATCTGGTAGCGTCATACCCAAGAAGACTCAAGGCTGTAATCACTGCCAAAGGTGTTTCAACAAAGTACTGAGTAAAGGGTCTGAATACTTATGTAAATGTGATATTTCAATTTTTTGTTTTTTTTATACATTTGCAAACATTTCTAAAAACCTGTTTTTGCTTTGTCGTTATGGGGTATTGTGTGTAGATTGATGAGGGGTAAAAACTATTTAATACAGTTTAGAATAAGGCTGTAACGTAACAAAATGTGGAACAAGTAAAGGGGTCTGAATACTTTCCGAATGCACTCTGTACTTTTGACCAGAGCCCTTTTTGCTTGGTCATTCTGTCCCTTTCAGGAGAGGAGCCTCTCTGTCTCTGAGACTGGCTCAGAATGGACATGCTGAACATGACAAGCTGAGGAACCTGGGAATCAAGAGAGGTAGGTGCCATCTACAGTGTTGCCTGGTGATCATTCTGAGTTTGCCCACTAGAGGGCACCAGCCTATATACAATAGTCTTGAAGCCCAACTCTCATTGCTCTCTCTCTCTCTCTCTCTCTCTCTCTCTCTCTCTCTCTCTCTCTCTCTCTCTCTCTCTCTCTCTCTCTCTCTCTCTCTCTCTCTCTCAATTCCATTTAAAGGTTTTATTGGCATGGGAAACGTGTGTTAACATTGCCAAAGCAAGTGAAATAGATAATAAACAAAAGTGAAATAAATATTAACAGTAAACATTACACTCAGAAGTTCCAAAAGAATAAAGACATTTCAAATGTCATATTATGTCTATATACAGTGTTGTAATGACGTGCAAATAGTTAAAGTACAAATGGGAAAATAAATAAACATAAATATGGGTTGTATTTACAATGGTGTTTGTTCTTCACTGGTTGCCCTTTTCTTGTGGCAACAGGTCACAAATATTGCTTCTGTGATGGCACACTGTGGTTTTTCACCCAGTAGATATGGGAGTTTATCAAAATTGGGTTTGTTTTCGAATTCTTTGTGGATCGCTGTAATCTGAGGGAAATATGTCTCTCTAATATGGTCATACATTTGGCAGGAAGTTAGGAAGTGCAGCTCAGTTTCCACCTCATTTTGTGGGCAGTGTGCACATAGCCTGTCTTCTCTTGAGAGCCAGGTCTGCCTACGGCGGCCTTTCTCAATAGCAAGGCTATGCTCACTGAGTCTGTACATAGTCAAAGCTTTCCTTAAGTTTGGGTCAGTCACAGTGGTCAGGTATTCTGCCACTGTGTACTCTCTCTTTAGGGCCAAATAGCATTCTAGTTTGCTCTGTTTTTTTGTTAATTCTTTCCAATGTGTCAAGTAATTCTCTTTTTGTTTTCTCATGATTTAGTTGGGTCTAATTGTGTTGCTGTCCTGGGGCTCTGTGGGGTCTGTTTGTGTTTGTGAACAGAGCCCCAGGACCAGCTTGCTTAGCGGACTCTTCTCCAAGTTCATCTCTCTGTAGGTGATGGCTTAGTTATGGAAGGTTTGGGAATCGCTTCCTTTTAGGTGGTTGTAGAATTTAACAGCTCTTTTCTGGATTTTGATAATTAGCTGGTATCGGCCTAATTCTGCTCTGCATGAATTATTTTGTGTTTTTCGTTGTACACACAGGATATTTTTTTGCAGAATTCTGCAGGCAGAGTCTCAATTTGGTGTTTGTCCCATTTTGTGAATTCTTGGTTGGTGAGTGGACCCCAGACCTCACAACCATAAAGGGCAATGGGTTCTATAACTGATTCAAGTATTTTTAGCCAGATCCTAATTGGTATGTCGAATTTTATATTCCTTTTGATGGCATAGAAGTTCCTTCTTGCCTTGTCTCTCAGATCCTTCACAGCTTTGTGGAAGTTACCTGTGGCGCTGATGTTTAGGCCGAGGTATGTATAGTTTTTTGTGTGCTCTAGGGCAACGGTGTCTAGATGGAATTTGTATTTGTGGTCCTGGCAACTGGACCTTTTTTGGAACACCATTATTTACTGTCAGGGCCCAGGTCTGACAGAATCTGTGCAGAAGATCTAGGTGCTGCTGTAGGCCCTCCTTGGTTGGGGACAGAAGCACCAGATCATCAGCAAACAGTAGACATTTGACTTCAGATTCTAGTAGGGTGAGGCCGGGTGCTGCAGACTGTTCTAGTGCCCTCGCCAATTCGTTGATATATATGTTGAAGAGGGTGTGGCTTAAACTGCATCCCTGTCTCACCCCACGGCTCTGTGGAAAGAAATGTATGTGTTTTTTGCCAATTTTAACCGCACACTTGTTGTTTGTGTACATGGATTTTATAATGTTGTATGTTTTTCCCCCAACCCCACTTTCCATCAATTTGTATAGCAGACCCTCATGCCAAATTGAGTCAAAAGCTTTTTTGAAATCAACAAAGCATGAGAAGACTTTGCCTTTGTTTTGGTTTGTTTGTTTGTCAGTTAGGGTGTGCAGGGTGAATACGTGGTCTGTCGTACGGTAATTTGGTAAAAAGCCAATTTGACATTTGTTCAGTACATTGTTTCACCGAGGAAATGAACTAGTCTGCTGTTATTGATAATGCAGAGGATTTTCCCAAGGTTGCTGTTGACGCATATCCCACGGTAGTTATTGGGGTCAAATTTGTCTCCACTTTTGTGGATTGGGGAAATCAGTCCTTGGTTCCAAATATTAGGGAATATGCCAGAGCTAAGGATGATGTTAAAGGGTTTAAGTATAGCTCATTGGAATTTGTGGTCTGTATATTTTATCATTTCATTGAGGATACCATCAACACCACAGGCCTTTTTGGGTTGGAGGGTTTGTATTTTGTCCTGTAGTTCATTCAATGTAATTGGAGAATCCAGTGGGTTCTGGTAGTCTTTAATAGTTGATTCTAAGATTTGCATTTGATCATGTATATTTTTTTGCTGTTTGTTCTCTGTTATAGGGCCAAAAAGATTGGAGAAGTGGTTTACCCATACATCTCCGTTTTGGATAGATAGCTCTTTGTGTTGTTGTTTATTTAGTGTTTTTTTCTCTCTCTCTTTGCCTCTCGCTCTCTCTCTCTCTGTGTGTGTTGTAGGTAGTGTGCAGGAGCGAACCAAGAAACGGGAGTCTGCCTGGAACAAGTACCTCATTTCCTGTTTGAATAAGAAGTAATCCACCTCCCTCGACCCTTCATGACCCACAGCCTCCATCACATTAACCAGGTCGTCACTATCTCACCAAATTGGAAGCCCCGCCTAGTTCTAAAATGTTCTGTAATCCTTGGTGCCTAAGAGTTTTTTGGGGTCACCGAAGTCCAAACAGTGTAAAAAAATAAAAAATAAAATAATTATATATATATATATATATATACCGTTCAAAAGTTTGGGGTCACTTAGATATGTCCTTGTTTTCGAAAGAAAACATAAAAACTATGAAATAACACATATGGAATCATGTAGTAACCAAAAAAGTGTTAAACAAATCAAAATATATTTTATATTTGAGATTCTTCAAATAGCCACCATTTGCCTTGATGACAGCTTTGCACACTCTTGGCATTCTCTCAACCAACTTCACCTGGAATGCTTTTCCAACAGTCTTGGAGTTCCCACATATGCTGAGCATTTGTTGGCTGCATTTCCTTCCAACTCATCCCAAACCATCTCAATTGGGTTGAGGTCGGGTAATTGTGGAGGCCAGGTCATCTGATGCAGCACTCCATCACTCTCCTTCTTGGTGAAATAGCCCTTACACAGCCTGGAGGTGTGTTGGGTCATTGTCCTGTTGAAAAACAAATGATAGTCCCACTAAGCCCAAACCAGATGGGTTTGCGTATCGCTGCAGAAAGCTGTGGTAGCCATGCTGGTTAAGTGTGCCTTGAATTCTAAATAAATCACAGACCTTGTTACCATCAAAGCACCCCCACAACATCGCACCTCCTCCTCCATGCTTCACGGTGGGAACCACACATGCGGAGATCATCCGTTCACCTATTCTGCGTCTCACAAGGACACGGCGGTTGGAACCAGAAATCTCAAATTTGGACTCATCAGACCAAAGGACAGATTTCCACCGGTCTAATGTCCATTGCTCGTGTTTCTTGGCCCAAGCAGGTCTCTTATTATTATTGGTGTCCTTTAGTAGTGGTTTCTTTGCAGCAATTAAACCATGAAGGCCTGATTCACACAGTCCCCTCTGAACAGTTGATGTTGAGATGTGTCTGTGACTTGAACTTTGTGAAGCATTTATTTGGGCTGAAATTTCTGAGGCTGGTAACTCTAATGAACTTATCCTCTGCAGCAGAGGTAACTCTGGGACTTCCATTCCTGTGGCGGTCCTCATGAGAGCCAGTTTCATCATAGCGCTTGATGGTTTTTGCGACTGCACTTGAAGAAACGTTCAAAGGTCTTGAAATGTTCCGTATTCATTGACCTTCATGTCTTAAAGTAATGATGGACTGTCATTTCGCTTTGCTTATTTGAACTGTTCTTGCCATAATATGGACTTGGTCTTTTACCAAATAGGGCTATCTTCTGTATACCCCCCTACCTTGTCACAACACAACTGATTGGCTGAAACGCATTAAGAAGGAAAGAAATTCCACAAATGAACTTTTAACAAGGCACACCTGTTAATTGAAATACATTCCAGGTGACTACCTCATGAAGCTGGTTGAGAGAATGCCAAGAGTGTGCAAAGCTGTCATCAAGGCAAAGGGTGGCTATTTGAAGAATCTAAAATAAAATACATATTTTGATTTAACACTTTTGTTGGTTACTGCATGATTCCATATGTGTTATTTCATAGTTTTGATGTCTTCACTATTATTGTACAATGTAGAAAATAGTACAAATAAAGAAAAACCCTGGAATGAGTAGGTGTGTCCAAACCTTTGACCAAGCTCACTCCTCAAAATAGCAAATCCCAATTCCCCGTCTTTGTCAAGTCTATTTACAAAAGATGACAAACCTTAAAGGGCAATGCCGCCACTTTCAACCTCCTATTCATTATCCCCAGCACCATAGCAGTGTCTACATATATAACAACCTCCTATTCATTATCCCCAGCACCATAGCAGTGTCTACATATATAACAACCTCCTATTCATTATCCCCAGCACCATAGCAGTGTCTACATATATAACAACCTCCTATTCATTATCCCCAGCACCATAGCAGTGTCTACATATATAACAACCTCCTATTCATTATCCCCAGCACCATAGCAGTGTCTACATATAGAAAAACTGCATTTCTATGATTTGTGGTTAAAAAGATGAGGGGTCCTAAAAAATAATTCACAGGGTAAAATAAAAACTCTGAAAAACGGTGATTTTCAAAACGAGTTTCTAGACAGAGGGAGGGTATTTTCTTGCGCCACACATCATCGCAAATCTATTTTGAAAATCACTATTTTTATAACTGTTAACTTGTGATGTCATCATGTAGAACATAATGTTCAATTTTTTTCTATAGAATGTAGAAATGTGCCGTTTTCACATGTGTAGACACTGCTATTGTGCTGGAGATAATTAAAATGACATTGAAAAGTGCTGGAATTGCCCTTTTCAACTCGGACATCCTAAACATTTAAGAGACTGTAACAGCATCTCGGTCTGTTCTTGGCCTTTGTGACAGCATGGCTGTCCTGCGTCCAAAATGGCTCCCTATGGACCTGGTCAAAGCTAGTGTACTACGTTTGCTGCAGACTTGACTGTTTTAATGTGTGAAATTATTTTAGGCCCTTTGTGACTGTCGGCTAACAGACCTGCTGTCTTGTCAGACTAGCTGAGGATGATCCAGTGTGTATATTTGCCAACAGAGCTCATCACTGTGAACTTTCCTTTTGAATACTTTAACCTAAATGATGCTGTTATTTTTCCTTCACTAAGTTTGCAATGTTAAACGTTTTATTTTGCCTTCTGTCATATTATTAGCTAGTTTTCTGACCATGACATATTTGATATGTATCTGTGTGTTTAATAATAAAACGGTTGCTTCATTACAGGATCTCTCGCTGGTCTTCATTTTTATTTGACAGAACAATTCTGATATTGTTATACTCTTGTGAATTCATGAATGGTTTTTACTAGATTACTTGTAGTTTTTCATGTTGTCTGTCTGTAATTTTTTGTAATGACTTGGTGCTGCCTATCTTGGCCAGGACGCTCTTGAAAAAGAGATTTTAAATCTCAATGAGCCCTTCCTGGTTAAATAAAGGTTAAAGAAAAAAAGAAAGAAAAATTCAAATGTAATATATTGTCCAAAACGCGTTTCTCAAGCAATCATAACTCATAATGATCTGTAGTAACCAAAAACGGAATGAACCCGACCACCCAACCCTCCCACGTCTTTGTCACAACTGATGCAGGAACAGCCCTGGGCATTGAGATGTAGAATAATGGTACACCAGGTTGTTCTTAGCGAAAAACAGACAAACAGAAATAACATTTAGAGATTTGATCAATGAATGGAGTGAATAGGTGATCCAGATCTTTGGATAGATCAGGGGAATGAGCCAATCAGAACCATCTAATCCCTAAGTAAACACCCAGTATATAAGACAAAGACATTGACTGTCCACTTCTGGAAATGTTTCAGATGTATAGTTTCTTGAATGATTCTGCTTCGTCTCATTTTGCTCTGCCTACTTTCTACTCTCGCTCTGTGGTTCGGGTCAGAAACCCTCTGCCCTCCCCTCCCAGCACAATAAATAATGTGGCACGGGGCTCAGGCCTTTTGTGTCCACACAGATTCTTTCTTCTGTGTGTTCTGCTGGGGGTAGGCGGAAACCAGGGCGTTTAATCCGAATAACACAGAGTCTTGTTGGGGCTCTGATAAAGGGCAGCATTGTATGGTAATAGTTTATATAAGACCATATGACCACTGGGCTGCGCTGGGCTCTGCTACGGTGCAGGGTAGTGGCTAGCGTCGCTGGAATGATTAGCATTTTACCAACGCATCGTGTTCACAAGCCAAGAGCCTTCTGGTTCGATGCTAAAATACACTCATTTTAATTTAACCCTTCTTTGTACACATTTTGTGTACCACCACAGCTGAAGGTAAAATGCATCATAATATCTCTGATTCTCTTTATTAATTTGGATGATGATGATGATGATGTTGAGATTCCTGAGGAAGAGAAGAGGGTCTGACTATCTGAGGGTTGAGGTGTTCTGGAGAAAGAGGGTAGTTACTGACATGAAACATCTGTTCACTTGAATACAATAACTTCTCTTGGTTGGATCTGGGGGTATTTTATTATTGGCATAGTTTAAAGACCGTTTCAAGACGGCTATATTTCTTCAGTTACAGTAGAGGTCTTAGACGGTGTCGGTCTGAAGTTAGTTGTGAGATGGATGTTTGAGTCGTTGCCTGGAGAATGTATCTTGGCCTGTCTGTCTGTCTGGTGTAGCCTTGTCCGTCTTTCCGTCTGTCTGAAGGTCAGGTTGCGAGGTCAGTCAGTATTAATACTTGCTGAATGGATCACATGTCTCCGTTATCATTTCGCTATTGGCTATCGGAGCGTTACGTGGCGTGACGTTGCGTCGTGTTAGGCCATCGCCCAAGGTTCTTAAAGCGCAGGCCAGGGATTGGCTGAGTCTTGTTTGGCGTTGCTGTGACCCGACCGCTCCAGCTCGATGGCCAGGCTACACCTGACGGTGGTGGTTTACCGACCCGGTGCTGCCGGCTGAGACTGGTAGGACCAACTGGGGCTGCTTCCTAAATCTCACCCTATTTCATGGGCCCTGGTTGAAAGTAGTGCACTTTTATAGGTAAAGGGGTGCCATTTGGGACACAGACAGGGTGTGTTAGGTTGGGGTTGTTGACTATGTAGGAGGATGGTTTTGTTTTAGTCTACGTTAGTACGTTTGAGAATGATTTTCTGTCTGGTGTTTTAGATTTGTGTGAGGAGCAGGATTTGAGCTCAAGTATTTGTGATGATTGTTGGTTGGATACATACACCTGTGGGATTTATTTTTGTCAACAATAATATCCATCTTTAAGAACTCTTTCTTAATTTTCTTGATTGATTGCCTGCCTTTATTAACGATTGACTCAGAGATTGTACAGTTTCAGCGATTGTATCAATATGTTACCGACATGTTATGTACTTTGATGTCCCATAATTCCTTTGATGTCCCCTAATTCCTTCATTACATGTTTCCTTGACATGGTCATTCTTTATAAAGAATGGCCACCCTTCCGAGTGTGATCGAACGTCAGCTTGTCTCAATACATTGTCAATATGTTATCAATACATTGTCAACATGTCATCAATACATTGTCAATATGTCATCAATACATTGTCAACATAAAGTTGTTCCCTAAGTCCTACATTCTTCTACAGAACAGTTATTCTCCTGATCATCAGCTTGACATTTCTCCTTTCCAGCCTGGGCTTGGGAAAGGCTTTAGAGCGGAACCATTAAACCGACTGAACTAAATCCATTCTTGTTTCTCCTCTCCAGACCTGGAATCAAAAATGAACTGGGGGTCCTTTTACGCCGTGATCAGCGGCGTAAACAGGCATTCCACCGGCATCGGCCGCATCTGGTTGTCTGTCATCTTCATCTTCCGAATCCTGGTCCTCGTAGTGGCGGCCGAGTCGGTCTGGGGAGACGAGAAGTCTGGCTTCACCTGCAACACCCAGCAGCCCGGCTGCAACTCTGTCTGCTATGACCAGTTCTTCCCCATCTCACACATCCGCCTGTGGGCCTTGCAGCTCATCCTGGTGTCCACGCCTGCTCTCTTAGTGGCCATGCACGTAGCCCATCGCAGACACATCAACAAGAAGATCCTGAAGAAGTCCGGGCGCGGTTCCCCCAAGGAGCTGGAACAACTCAAGAACCAGAAGTTTGCGATCACAGGCGCCCTCTGGTGGACCTATATGATCAGTGTGCTGTTTAGGATCGTTCTGGAAGTCGGCTTCCTTTATATATTCTACCTGATCTACCCTGACTTCAAGATGTTCCGTCTGGTCAAGTGTGACTCGTACCCCTGCCCCAACACTGTCGACTGCTTCGTGTCGCGACCCACGGAGAAAACCATCTTCACCGTGTTCATGCTCTCAGTGTCGGGGGTGTGTGTTCTCCTCAACCTGGCCGAGGTGGCCTACCTGATTGGCCGAGCCTGTCTGAGGTGTATCCATGGTAACCAGGAAGAGACTAAGGTAGCATGGATCGGTCAGAAACTGTCCTCCTACAAACAGAATGAAATCAACCAGATGATCGCTGACCAGTCGAAGTTCAAGTTCAACATGGGAGCTAGGAAGACCTCTATGGAGAAGGGAGAGCGGTGCTCTGCTTTCTGATAGGCTGCCCTGGAGGGAGGCAGGTGTTCTGATTCGCTGCCTATGGAGATGGGAGAGAGGTGCTCTGCTTTCTGATAGGCTGCCAAGTCTTAGTTCCTACTCATTTTCACGGCTTCAAACTAAAGAACTAACCAGCTTGGAACCATACTGGATGGAAATCCTCAATAGCTCCGTCTAGTCATAACATCAATCATCATTTAGTTCTTCATCCATTTATTCTAGTGACTGGTGCTAGGTTCTCAACATTCCTTCCTGTGGTAGGATACGAAGAGGAACAAACCAACCCAGATGGAGGGTGTTGGATGGGCCCCAAAAAATACAAATAAAACCAACCCAGACAAACTCAATGCTGGATTGGAGGGAGAACATTGTTTCATCGTGATCGACACAGCCGCTGTTTTGTCTCACAACCTTGGGGCAGGAACTGGTGGATAAAGGAACATTTGTTTCAGCACATGACTTGAGAAACCCATTGTATTGGAACTCACTGAGTCTCCTACAGCACAGAGACTACTCCTACAGCACAAAGACTACTCCTACAGCACGGAGACTACTCCTACAGCACAGAGACTACTCCTACAGCGAAGAGACTACTCCTACAGCACAGAGACTACTCCTACAGCACAGACTACTCCTACAGCACAGACTACTCCAACAGCACAGAGACTGTGCTTTTCAACAGCATAGTGTTTCTAGGCTCTCAGACGGTACTATATAGTCTGACATGGTGTTTCTAGGCTCTCAGACGGTACTATATAGTCTGACATGGTGTTTCTAGGCTCTCAGACGGTACTATATAGTCTGACATGGTGTTTCTAGGCTCTCAGATGGTACTATATAGTCTGACATGGTGTTTCTAGGCTCTCAGACGGTACTATATAGTCTGACATGATGTTTCTAGGCTCTCAGATGGTACTATATAGTCTGACATGGTGTTTCTAGGCTCTCAGACGGTACTATATAGTCTGACATGGTGTTTCTAGGCTCTCAGATGGTACTATATAGTCTGACATGATGTTTCTAGGCTCTCAGATGGTACTATATAGTCTGACATGGTGTTTCTAGGCTCTCAGACGGTACTATATAGTCTGACATGGTGTTTCTAGGCTCTCAGACGGTACTATATAGTCTGACATGATGTTTCTAGGCTCTCAGATGGTACTATATAGTCTGACATGGTGTTTCTAGGCTCTCAGACGGTACTATATAGTCTGACGTGGTGTTTCTAGGCTCTCAGATGGTACTATATAGTCTGACATGGTGTTTCTAGGCTCTCAGACGGTACTATATAGTCTGACATGGTGTTTCTAGGCTCTCAGATGGTACTATATAGTCTGACATGGTGTTTCTAGGCTCTCAGACGGTACTATATAGTCTGACATGGTGTTTCTAGGCTCTCAGATGGTACTATATAGTCTGACATAGTGTTTCTAGGCTCTCAGACGGTACTATATAGTATTCTGATAGTATGTGCAGACACTCAGACATGTTAAACATCAGTCATCAACATGTTACTGATGGTGTTTCTAGACACTCAGACGTGTTAAACATCAGTCATCTCAACACATTATTCTCGATCTGTGAAATTGTGGTATTGCTGAGAAGTCACATGATGTGCAGTGGAACCTATGAAGAGGCAAGATTAGAGATTATTTCTTCAGGCTTGGGCGTAGCCAGGCAAATCAGATTAACCAATAACTTCCTGGTTTTCGATTGGTTGAAAACAGGCTGCTGCCATTTTACATTTACCCACAATCATTTTAATCTGTTAAATCATTTTATTTGCATAATATTATTCATTTTACACATTTATTTCATATTTAATGTAGGAAAGTTATTGTACTTGAATATAATCCTGCTCCATCTCCTCTTTATTCCTGTCTAGTTTCCAGTTCGTCAGTTTACAATTTAATCATACACATTGTTCTCATAAAAGGCTAAATACATTTTGTTGTACAGTAAAAATACAAGAATTATAAAGATATTGCATTTAACCTGTGCTTTTCATTCAGCTGTAAAGCAGCTCTTTATTTCTGCTTTAGTTCGAGTATTAATGTCCATCTACTATGGGTAAACATCCAGTCTAGGGTTGCAAAATTCCGGTTACTTTCCCAAAATGTCCTTGTTTTCCAGAAATCCTGGTTGGAGGATTCTGGATTTCCTGCTTTATTGCTTCCTGGAATTTTGCAACCGGGATTATTGGGAATATTGGTAAAAGTAAACAGAATTTTGCAACCCTAACCAGTCCATGGTGTATATATGACCGGTTAAACAGGTTGTAACAATGTATATATGTATATTATTGTACATTAAGGAATAAAATCCATAATTATTTGAACAACTCAAATGTGTAGACGTTCTTTATAACATTGACTGACATTGCAAAGTGTCAGTACCGGTATGTTGTTGTACTTCCTAACCTCTGGTTTCACGTCTTAGTGTACAGTAAATCCATGTGGATGGATAATGTCTTAGTGTACAGTAAATCCATGTGGATGGATAATGTCTTAGTGTACAGTAAATCCATGTGGATGGATAATGTCTTAGTGTACGGTAAATCCATGTGGATGGATAATGTCTTAGTGTACGGTAAATCCATGTGGATGGATAATGTCTTAGTGTACAGTAAATCCATGTAGATGGATAATGTCTTAGTGTACAGTAAATCCATGTAGATGGATAATGCCTTAGTGTACAGTAAATCCATGTAGATGGATAATGCCTTAGTGTACAGTAAATCCATGTAGATGGATAATGTCTTAGTGTACAGTAAATCCATGTGGATGGATAATGTCTTAGTGTACAGTAAATCCATGTAGATGGATAATGTCTTAGTGTACAGTAAATCCATGTGGATGGATAATGTCTTAGTGTACAGTAAATCCATGTAGATGGATAATGTCTTAGTGTACAGTAAATCCATGTAGATGGATAATGTCTTAGTGTACAGTAAATCCATGTAGATGGATAATGTCTTAGTGTACAGTAAATCCATGTAGATGGATAATGTCTTAGTGTACAGTAAATCCATGTAGATGGATAATGTCTTAGTGTACAGTAAATCCATGTAGATGGATAATGTCTTAGTGTACAGTAAATCCATGTAGATGGATAATGTCTTAGTGTACAGTAAATCCATGTAGATGGATAATGTCTTAGTGTACAGTAAATCCATGTAGATGGATAATGTCTTAGTGTACAGTAAATCCATGTGGATGGATAATGTCTTAGTGTACGGTAAATCCATGTGGATGGATAATGTCTTAGTGTACAGTAAATCCATGTAGATGGATAATGTCTTAGTGTACAGTAAATCCATGTAGATGGATAATGTCTTAGTGTACAGTAAATCCATGTAGATGGATAATGTCTTAGTGTACAGTAAATCCATGTAGATGGATAATGTCTTAGTGTACAGTAAATCCATGTAGATGGATAATGTCTTAGTGTACAGTAAATCCATGTAGATGGATAATGTCTTAGTGTACAGTAAATCCATGTAGATGGATAATGTCTTAGTGTACAGTAAATCCATGTAGATGGATAATGTCTTAGTGTACACTAAATCCATGTAGATGTGCGTGTCCCCAGCCTTCCTGGAGTTTGTCATTACCTCCTTTCCACTCCGTCATTGGTGGCTTTAACCGTATTCGCCTGCCTGTCATTGGTGGCTTTAACGGTATTCGCCTGCCTGTCATTGGTGGCTTCAGGACAGAAAAGGCTGCTCTTCTCCAAAGCTGTGTCCCAAACGGCACCCTCCCCCCCCCCCCTCCAGTGATAGATACCCTCTCCCTATAGTCATGCCCTCCCCCCCCCTCCTCCACCACAGTGATAGATGCCCTCCCCCCCTCCTCCTCCACAGTGATAGATACCCTCTCCCTATAGTCATGCCCTCCCCCCCTCCTCCACCACAGTGATAGATACCCTCTCCCTATAGTCATGCCCTCCCCCCCTCCTCCACCACAGTGATAGATACCCTCTCCCTATAGTCATGCCCTCCCCCCCTCCTCCACCACAGTGATAGATACCCTCTCCCTATAGTCATGCCCTCCCCCCCCTCCTCCACCACAGTGATAGATACCCTCTCCCTATAGTCATGCCCTCCCCCCCTCCTCCTCCACAGTGATAGATACCCTCCCCCCCTCCTCCACCACAGTGATAGATACCCTCTCCCTAGAGTCATGCCCTCCCCCCCTCCTCCTCCACCACAGTGATAGATACCCTCTCCCTATAGTCATGCCCTCCCCCCCTCCTCCACCACAGTGATAGATACCCTCTCCCTATAGTCATGCCCTCCCCCCCTCCTCCACCACAGTGATAGATGCCCTCTCCCTAGAGTCAT